>NW_019260860.1:0-3303 GCF_002742605.1 Olea europaea var. sylvestris | reverse complement strand
CCCTACAGGACCCCCCTTGGGTCCCCCAGTGTATTAGTCAATTGATGAATATCCTCCACTTCATTCCCATGAACTCCCACTGTGTACAAGTTACCTTGTTCACATTCATCCTTAATCCAGAAATAAAATCCCCTCCAGCAAAAAGCATGAAATCATCCGCCAAGCTAAATGAGTTATCTTCAAAAGGTCACATTTAGGATAATAGTTGAACTTACTATTATTGGTTCCTCCATTTAACATTCTAGAGAAATATCCAAGAAATATGACAAGCAAAACTGGTGACAAAGGGTCACCTTGATGAAGTCTCCTTATTTCCTTTATGAATCTATAAAGGCTCATGTTAAGCGCATTGTAGTGAGTAGTCGGTGATGCATTCCATCAGCTATCATGAATTTTTGTTGGAAATCCAAGCCATTCAAGCACACTTTTAGGAACTCCCAAATAATGGAATCATATGCCTTCCTAAGATCAATTTTGACAAGATATCTTGGAACAACTCTCTTAGGGTTGTGTTGCCTAAGAAGCTCTTGAGTAAAGAATTCTCCGTCATGCTTCTACCTTCTAAAAACGCAGCTTATGCTTGATCAATAATAGTACTAAGAGTAGGATGCAAATAAAAGGCAAGGATCTTTGAGATAAACTTATAAAACATATTACAACATACAATAGGACTATAGTCTCCCACGATAGTTGCATGATTTGTCTTAGGCACCAAAGCAATGATTGTGTGATTCATTTGCTTTAAGTAGTAAGTTAAAATTAAAGAATTCTTTGACCGCTCCACAAGAATTCATTACCAGCAATGCCCTAAGACTTTTTGAGAAAGCAAGATGAATATCCATCTGTGCCAGGAGATTTATCATCTCCAATAGAAAATAATGCATCTTTGATCTCTTGCTAAAAAAATTTCCAAAATTAATGCCAAACAATGCTATTCTAGTAACATAGAACCACCTTTCAATANGCATCTTTGATCTCTTGCTAAAAAAATTTCCAAAATTAATGCCAAACAATGCTATTCTAGTAACATAGAACCACCTTTCAATAGATCAATGTCATTAGGTTGCCCCAAGCTATTATCCCCCGGTAAGTCACTACAAAATTGCATGAATTCATTAGTCATTTCTTCTAATGATGAAGTATATGAACCATCTCCTTTATGCATGGTAGCAAAAATTCTTTCTGGCATTCCTCTTTACCATCGAGTGAAAGAATTTGGTGCATTTGTCACTAATCTTTAGGTGCCCACATTTAGCTTTTTGGAAGTAAAAGTTCATTTTCGCTTCATAAAGATCCATAGCTTTTTTTCCTCATGCATGCCACAGCCAAAGTAGCCAACTTGGCCTTCTTGGAAATGTGGGCAAAGTGTTTTTTATTACGCTTAAAGCTCAACCTTAAGACCTTGCAACTTGTTACATAAAGAGAATTGCTTCGTTCTTCTAACCTCAAGTTCCCAACAATTTGTACGACCTCATAGAAGTTTTCAAGGTTGGTCCACATATTGATGAACCTAAATGGCTTCCTCTTACTTCTATCAAGCACAAAGAGTGACACAATGCATGGTGAATGATCCGAAAGGCATCTCGATGGTAAGAAATTAACAACACTATTAACCATGCTTTTAGCTGATCATCATTCACCATAGCCCTATCAAATTTAATCCACGTTGAACTATTAGTGCAAATGTAAAGACGACCAATAGATCTTACATCCATTAGTCTAATATTGAGTCACACATTAGTTCGTGAGTGTTTTACCTTTAATGAATTATTGATTTGGTTGATTTAGTTGTCTCAACTCTAATTTTAACCCTCTTCTATGTTCAATATGGTTGACTGATCGCTTCCAGCTGTCTGAAACTATGTGGGATATAGTAGAGAATATCTACCTTCGTCACCTATCTACGAGAGAGTTTGACCATTTGATCTACTCAAGGAGATTTTTCTGAGATTTTGGCTTAATAGCTCAAAGAGGTAGATCTGCTCCTTAGTTGAGATTTTTATCTTGTTGGTTTACAAAGTTTTTGAATTTCTTCTTTCTTTTATAGAAAACTTTGAGAAAGTGAAGAGGCATCCTACCTTTGACATGGCTACTATCCTAGTTGTCACCTCCACTGCTAAGAGGAAGGGGTTGAAGCTCTTATCTGTTGCAGCGAAATGGGTAAGAGACCAAGGGGATAAGATCAGCGAAGTGACTATTGGTCAAAAAGGAAATGGGCGACATCCTCTAAAGGACAAAGGAAAGATAAAGTAAAAGAGGTCCCCAAAAAGAAACACAAGTTATCTACTACCAGAGAAGGTAGGTCGATGGCCAGCCCACTGAGTCACTCCAAAGTCGCAATAGGAAAAAAGTTGATGGCAGCCTCATTTGCTTTAGCTAAGGGGCTCAGAAGAGGCCAACTGTTGTGAAGCCCCTAAGGCAGGATTTTTCAAAGAGGGCGAGGACATCAAGTGGGTCCACTATATCTGAAGTAAGTCATAGCCCTAAGCTCTTTATTTCTCAATGAAGCGACAAGCTAACTCTGGAGGTTCTATCGATGCATTCTCTAGAGGTCCAAATTGCAATGTCTACATTTTACAAGTTCCCAAATGGATAGTTGGTAGTCTTTCGTTGAGATCAGCCGCACGGTGGATATCTTCAGCACCATGGAGACCCAAACAAGGATGGCGTTTGGTGTTTCCATAAAGGTGGAGGCCCTCTTTAAAAACCTTCAAAATAAGAATAGAGATTTTGCTAGTCAAACTTTCAAGGTTGAGGAGGAAGCGAAGAAATCAAAAGCTGAGGTGAATGTCTTGAAGAAACAATAGATTGAGGAATCCGTGAAGCTCACTTTTACTGTAGTAGAAATTGAAATTTTGGAAAAGAAGGTTCATATATCTAAAATTGATGTGACTTCCATGACAAAGTGGGTGGAGACTTCTAAAGCCTACTTGAATCTAGCTACTGAGGCCTTAGAGAAAGCCAATACAGAAAATGCTGCTCCAAGGTAGCAGGATGAGGAGTTGAACTCCAAGATTTCTGGTCTAATGGAAGAAGTAGTGCTAGATTCACAATTGTTGCTATTGACTACTTCATAAAGTAGGTCAAAATTGAACATGCTTGTCAGTAATACATAGAATGTACCCAGCCAAATGTCAAATCACATCTTTGAAGGCGAAGCCCTAGCCCGCGATTCTTATTAATGAAGGCGAGCTATAGCCAGTGACTACCTCTTTATTAGATTCCCATGCCGGAGGTTAGCTTTCAAGACTTCGCATCTTTGAAGGCTAGCCATCACTCCTGTTTTTCTTGTTATCAAAGGCA
>NW_019260859.1:0-1033 GCF_002742605.1 Olea europaea var. sylvestris | reverse complement strand
TTTCGCGGGCCGTTTCCAATCAACCTTCCAAATTTCGGCCCATTCCGACACCGTCGCGAAAACTGACAAAATTGCCCCTAGTGCGGTTTTGCTTATTGAATTTTTCGTCCAACACTTCTTCAACCTGACATAATTAATAAGGAAATTAATTATTCAGAGGCCCAAACGAAGGAATTTGGTTAATATCCCGTGATCCTGGGTTTGTGCCCCGAGTCCAATTTCACGGGCAGTTTCCAATCAACCTTCCAAATTTCGGCCCATTCTGACACCGTCGCAAAAAATGACAAAATTGCCCCTGGTGAGGTTTTGCTTCGTAAATTTCCTGTCCAGCACTTCTTCAACCTGTCATGACTAATACGAAAATTAATTATTCGGAGGCCGAACTAAAGGTGTTTGGCCAAAATCCCGTGATCCCGGGTCTGTGTCCCGAGTCCAATTTCCCGGGCCGTTTCCAATCAACCTGCCAAATTTTGGCCCATTCCGACACCTTCGCGAAAAATGACAAAATCGCCCCTGGTGCGGTTTTTCTTAGTTAATTTTCAGTCCAACAAATCTTCAACCTGACATAATTAATAAGGAAATTAATTATTCGGAGGTCCAAACGAAGGAATTTGGCTAAAATCCCGTGACCCGGGTTTGTGCCCCGAGTCCAATTTCGTGGGCTGTTTCTAATCAACCTGCCAAATTTCGGTCCATTCCGACTCCGTTGCGCCGAAAGACAAAATCGACCCTTGTGCGGTTTTTCTTTGTTAATTTTCGGTCCAACGCTTCTTCAACCTGACATAATTGATAAGGAAATTAATTATTCGGATGCCCAAACGAAGGAATTTGGCTAAAATCCCGTGATCCCGAGTCTGTGCCCCAAGTACAGTTTTGCAGGCCGTTTCCAATCAACCTGCCAAATTTCAGCTCATTCCGACACTGTCGCGCCAAATGACAAAATTGCCCCTGGTACGGTTTTTCTTTGTTAATTTTCTGTCAAGCACTTCTTCAACCTGACATAATTAATAAGGAAATTAATTATTCGGAGGCC
>NW_019260858.1:0-1033 GCF_002742605.1 Olea europaea var. sylvestris | reverse complement strand
GTTCGTTCGTATTTGGTGAATTGCTGGTCTATTTCGATTGGAATTGAGCCAATGAAACGTTGTTTTTTTATCCCAAGACAACTACGGGTTTATTCGTTTTAGGCGAATCGCTGGTTTAATTCGATTGGAATTGAGCCATAGAAAAGTGGTTTTTGATTTCATGATAACTCCAGGTTTGTTCGTTTTCGGAGAATTGCTAGTCTAGCTCGATTGGAATCGAGCTAATAAATAGTGGTTTTTGATTTCATGATAACTTTGGGGTTGTTTGTTTTTGGCGAATTGCTAGTCTAATTCGATTCGAATCGAGCCAATGAAAAGTGGTTTTTCATTCCATGATAACTTCGGGGTTGTTCATTTTTGGCAATTTCTAGTCAAACTTGATTGGAAACGAGCCAATTAAAACTGGATTTTGATTTCATGATAACTTCGAGTTTTCTTGCTTTTGGCGAATTGCTACTCTAATTCAATTGCAATTAAGCCTTTGAAAAGTGGTTTTTGATTTCATGATAACTCCAGGTTTGTTCGTTTTCGGAGAATTGCTAGTCTAGCTCGATTGGAATCGAGCTAATAAATAGTGGTTTTTGATTTCATGATAACTTTGGGGTTGTTTGTTTTTGGCGAATTGCTAGTCTAATTCGATTCGAATCGAGCCAATGAAAAGTGGTTTTTGATTTCATGATAACTTCGAGGTTGTTCATTTTTGGCGAATTGCTACTCTAACTCGATTGGAATCGAGCCAATGAAAAGTGGTTTTCGATTTCATGATAACTTCTGAGTTGTGGTTTTTGATTCCATGATAACTTCGGGTTTCTTCATTTTTGGCGAATTGCGAGTCTAATTCGATAGGAATCGAGCCAATGAAAAGTGGTTTTTGATTTCATGATAACTTCAGTTTTGTTCATTTTTGGCTAATTGCTAGTCTAACTCGATTCGAATCGAGCCAATGAATGGTCAGGTTTGTTCATTTTTGGCGAATTGCTAGTCTAATTCGAATGGAATCGAGCCAATGAAAAGTGATTTTGGATTTCATGAT
>NW_019260857.1:0-1033 GCF_002742605.1 Olea europaea var. sylvestris | reverse complement strand
ATACAATTATCACCAAGTGTAAAGAAATAAGCAGTGGTAGATTTTCTTTGATCTTTATCTCCTGCAAAATCAGAATCCACGTATCCCTTAAGGGTTAATGGTTCTGATCCCTTTTTGTACACTAAACCTACCTTTAATGTCCCATCTATATACCGTAATAGCCATTTTAAACCAGCCCAATGTGGTTTCCCAGGGTTAGCCATAAACCTGCTTAAAAAATTGATTGAATATGCTAGATCAGGTCTAGTTGATATCATAGAAAATATTACTGATCCTATTGCATTAGAGTAAGGAATGTTTTTCAGGTCTTTAACTTCGGATTCAGTTTTAGGACATTGGGCTGAGGAGAGATTCATGTGAGCAGCAAGTGGAACATTAACAGACTCTACCTCTTTCATGCCAAATTTTGATATGACTTTATGCAGGTAAGATTCTTGAGTTATTATTAACCTGTCTTCATGTCTATCTCTAGTTATCACTATTCCCAGCATTTTCTTCGCATTCCCTAAGTCTTTTATTTCAAATTCTGATTTTAGGAGGTTCTTAATCAGCCTTGCTCGAACTGGCCAGCAGCATATCATCTACACGCAAGAGTAGATATATCTCTCTGCCAAGTTTAGAGTTGTAGTAATATAAGCAATGATCATACTCACTTATCTTAAAACCAATTTTCACAACATATGTGTCAAACCGGATGTACTACTGTCTTGGACTTTGTTTGAGTCCATACAGGGATTTCTCTAATTTACAAACATAGTCAGATTTCTCTTTTTCCTCGAAACCTTGAGGTTGACACATATAAATGTCCTCATCCAATTCCCCATGCTAAAAGGCTGTTTTGACATCTAATTATTCAAGTTCCCAATTAAACTGAACAACTAGAGCAAGCATTAGCCTTATAGTTTTATATTTGATCACATGTGAAAAAATTTCATTGTAATCAATTCCCTCCCTTTGGGTGAACCTTAGTCACTAGCCTTACCTTATACCTCAAAGGGTCAGTCGGGGAAATGCCTTCTTTGAGTTTATAAAT
>NW_019260856.1:0-1033 GCF_002742605.1 Olea europaea var. sylvestris | reverse complement strand
GGGCTGGGCTCGAGCTTTTTTTGGTGGCCAAAAAATCGAGGCTCGACCAGAGCTTTCAACTCAGGCCTTATCGAGCCAAGCCGAGCCTTTTTTACCCTTATGAAAGCAAGCTGCCTCTAAAAAGGCAGCAGGCTGTTGGCACGCTGCCTCTTTAGCTGCTGCCTTTTACAAAGATAGCTCTAATTTTATTTTTTTTTTTCCGAGTTGGCTCGCGAGCCACAATGGCCTGTTCGGGCTTTTTGTGGGTCGAGCCACAAGCCAATTTATCAGCCCATACTCAAACTAGGAGCAAAATAGGAAAGAGCTATTTGAGAGAGAAATATTTGAATTGTGTCCATTTCTTCTCGAGTATGAGGTTGATAGATTTTCCTCCTATGATTTAGGGTAATTTTGTTATTTTGAGAAAAGTGACTATTCTAGTTGGTAGCCCTTTATTGGTCAACTCATACTGATTTTATTATCACATTTTGTTAGACGTACATGTCATGTATTAGCCTTGGCGTCGCACGTTGAAGCATCTCTCCTGCGTTATGATAGTAGTTCTTTGCCATCCTCATTCCTAGACTGGATAGTTACATCTAACTTGGCGCGAGCAGTTTGAAACCCCTTTGCATATGGCTTCCGCCTTGTCAGTATTGGATGAAGTTCGCAAAATATATTTCAACAAATACTATACTATAATAAATTCTACTGTGTAAAATACTTGAGTTAAAATTTTGACAGGTATATTTACAAAATTTGCTGGAAACAGTTAGTTTCACTTCGTTTATATAAAGCATTGTCATATAATTTCTCATACCAAAATGATCAGCGAGGTTCCTTGTTCAATAATTCTCTTTGGACAAGTTTATTATCTGTAATCATTATATTTTGCATGCTGTGTAATCTCGTAGGAAACTTAAAATGTGTAGCAATTGACCTATTAAAGTTGTTATATGTTGCCAATTTTGACTCTCTTTTTTATTGGATTTTGTTCAGTGATTGCAAGTTTTGGTTATAAGGGGAAAAAAAAAAAAAAAAAAAAAAAAAAAAG
>NW_019260855.1:0-1033 GCF_002742605.1 Olea europaea var. sylvestris | reverse complement strand
CGTGTGCAAAAGTTACGCTCAATTCTTCGTCCACCGACTCTCAAAGCGTTCTAAATATACAAGCGCTCATTCTTTCGAAAAATGCCCAAAATCCCTCGTACGTCATGATGAAGTTTTGAGTTCAATCCAAAACGGTCGCTACATTTCCGAAAAGTACTTATGGGCCCAAAACGGACACCGTATGCAAAAGTTACCCTAAATTCTTCGTACGCCGACAATCCTAGCGTTCCAAATATGCAAGTGCTCATTCTTTCAAAAAATGGCCGAAATCCCTAATACGTCACGACGAAGTGGTGAGTTCAATCCAAAACGGTCGCTACATTTCCAAAAAGTTCTTGTAGGCCAAAAACGGACATCGTGTGCAAAAGTTACGCTCAATTCTTAGTCCGCCGACTCTCCAAACGTTCTAAATATGCAAGTGCTCATTCTTTCGAAAAATCGCCAAAATCCCTCGTACGTCACGATGAAGTGGTGAGTTCAATCCAAAACGATCGCAACATTTCCAATTACTTCTTCTGGGCCCAAAGAGGACGCCGTGTGGAAAAGTTACGCTCAATCCTTCGTACGCCGACAATCCAAGCGTTCTAAATATACAAGCGCTCATTCTTTCGAAAAATGGCCAAAATCCCTCTTACGTCACGATGAAGTTTTGAGTTCAATCCAAAACGGTCGCTACATTTCGAAAAAGTACTTATGGGCCCAAAGCGGACGCCGTGTGTAAAAGTTACGCTCAATTCTTCGTGCCCCGACAATCCAAGCGTTCCAAATATTCAAGTGCTCATTCTTTTGAAAAATGGCCGAAATCCCTCATACGTCACGATGAAGTGTGAAGTTCAATCCAAAACGGCCCCTACATTCCCAAAAAGTACTTATGGGCCCAAAACGGACGCCGTGTGTAAAAGTTACGCTCAATTCTTCGTACCCCGACAATCCAAGCTTTCCAAATATGTAAGTGCTCATTCTTTTGAAAATGGTCGAAATCCCTCTTACGTCACGACGAAGTGGTGAGTTCAATCAAAAACGGTCACTACAT
>NW_019260854.1:0-1033 GCF_002742605.1 Olea europaea var. sylvestris | reverse complement strand
ACACCGTAGCGAAAAATGACGAAATTGCCCCCGACGCGATTTTGGTTTCCCATCAATCAGTCAAATTTTAGCCCATTCCGACAACGTTGCGAAAAATGAGGCATTTTCCCCGGCGCGATTTTTGCTTCTGATCAATCAGTCTAATTTAAACCGATTCCGACATCGTCGCGAAAAATGACGAGATTGCCCCCGGTGTGATTTTTATTTAGGATTAATCTGTCAAATTTTAGACGATTCCGACGCCGTCGCGGAAAATGACGAAATTTCCCCCGGCGCGATTTTTGTTTCCGATCAATCTGTCAAATTTTTGCCCATTCCGACACCGTCGCGAAAAATGACGAAATTGCCCTCGGAGCGATTTTTGTTTCCGATCAATCTGTCAAATTTTAACCGATTTCGACACCGTCGCGAAAAATGATGAATTTGCCCCCGGCGTGATTTTTGCTTCCGATCAATAGGTCAAATTTGAGCCCATTCATACACCGTAGCGAAAAATGATGAAATTGCCCCAGGCGCGATTTTTATTTCCGATCAATCAGTCATATTTAAGCCCATTCCGACACCGTCGCGAAAAGTGACGAAATTGCCCCCGGCGCGATTTTTGTTTCCGATCAATCTGTAAAAATTTTGCCCATTCCAACACCGTCGCGAAAAATGACGAAATTGCCCCCGGCGCGATTTTTGTTTCCGTTCAATCAGTCAAATTTGAGCCCATACCGACATCGTCGTGAAAAATGACGAAATTGCCCCCGGTGCGATTTTTGTTTCCGTTCAATCTGTCAAATTTTAGCCGATTTCGACACCGTCGCGAAAAATGACGAAATGGCCCCCGGCGTGATTTTTGTTTCCGATCAATCTGTCAAATTTTTGCCCATTCCAACACCGTCGCGAGAAATGACGAAATTTCCCTCTGCGCGATTTTTGTTTCAGATCAATCTGTTAAATTTTTACCCATGCCGACACCGTCGCGAAAAATGAGGAAATTGCCCCCGGCGCGATTTTTGCTTCCGATCATTCAGTCAAATTTGGGCCC
>NW_019260853.1:0-1033 GCF_002742605.1 Olea europaea var. sylvestris | reverse complement strand
TAAATTAATTGCTAACAATTTAACAAATTGTGAGTCGCGGTTACAAATTTGGTCAAAATTTCACATTTTTTAAATCTAATATCGATCACAAATTAACTAATTTATTGATCACAATGAAATCAAACACTCTTCTTCCCACTGCAACTACAGCCACTACACTGCCATCAGCACAGCCAGCATTACCGCCACCTGGACCACCACCACTAATTGCAAACACAACTAACAAAACCACGCAAAAATCACTATACAATCACGGCAATACCAAATCCAAAATAAGAGAGAAAATTGAAACAAATTCCTTTCACAATAATCCGCACGACAAAAGTTGCCTTCGAATATGACAAAAGCTTTGCCTAAGTTACTAAAGATAAAGCATCTGGGTATGAATAAACTAATCAATCATAGACTCCCCGCTAATATTGCCAATTCTTCAAATTCAAATTTCGATCCACAGCTTTGATATGGGTTTCACAAAGTAGTCAGAGAAAATGAAAATAATTATCACGCCATCAACATTTGGATAGTGAACAGAGATTGATTGTCTGTCATGCTACATAAAATATCGAATTCACCGTCCATACTTAGCTGCTCTTAGGGCAGAATTCCTGCCGCATATTTAGGTTATACAAAGCCTAATTGACATCAACGGTCGGTGCTATCAGCGTAATTAACACCCCAAAATCACTTTGTCGATGGCGTCATTGTTTGGTGGTGTTCGTTTATGGTAGAGAGAGAATGGTGGTGTTGATGGAGTTGAAGAGAGAGAATAAGTGGGGTAATTGATTTGGGGTGAAAGATTTAATTAGATTTTGATAAGAAGCAATTACTGTATCAAATTTTTATTAATTGACTTATTAGAACCTAATTACAACCTGATATGTGAAATTATAACTAACACATCTTGTTTATGAATTGTAGTTTTTATAAGTAGGGTTCTGGGTAATTTTCTCTTCACATTATCTACAAGATTGAGATATCTAAACAAATAAATTAAAGTGGGCGGTTTAATTGCTGAGAACTTGCTACGTGTACG
>NW_019260852.1:0-1033 GCF_002742605.1 Olea europaea var. sylvestris | reverse complement strand
CTAAAATCCCGTGATCCCGGGTCTATGCCCCGAGTCCAATTTCGCGCGCCGTTTCCAATCAACCTGCCAAATTTCGGCCGATTGCGACACTGTAACGACAAATGAAAAAATTGCCCCTGGTGCGGTTTTTCTTTGTTAATTTTCTGTCCAGTTGTTCTTCAACTTGACATAATTAATAAGGAAATTAAGTATTCGGAGGCTCAAACGAAGGAATTTGGCTAAAATCCGTGATCCTGGGTCTGTGCCCTGAGTCCAATTTCGCGGGCCGTTTCCAATCAACCTTACAAATTTTATCCCATTTTGACACAGTCGTGACAAATGACAAAATTGCTTCTGGTACGGTTTTTCTTTGTAAATTTTCTATCAAACACTTCTTCAACCTAACATAATTAATAAGGAAATTAATTATTCGGCGGCCCAAACGAAGGAATTTGGCTAAAATCCCGTGATCCCGTGTCTGTGCCACGAGTTCAATTTCGCGGGCCATTTCCAATCTACCTGCCAAATTCGGCCCATTCCGACATCGTCGCATCAAATGACCAAATTGCCCCTGGTGCGTTTTTGATTTGTTAATTTTCTGTCCAGCACTTCTTCAACATGAAATAATTGATAAGGAAATTAATTATTCGGAGGCCCAGACGAAGGAATTTGACTAAAATCCCGTGATCCCGGGGTTTTGCCCCGTGTCCAATTTCGAGGGCCGTTTCCAATCAACATGCCAAATTTCGGCCCGTTCCGACACCATCGCGAAAAATGACAAAATTGCCCCTGGTACGATTTTGCTTTGTTAATTTTCTGTCTAACACTTCTTCGACCTGACATAATTAATAAGGAAATTAATTATTCGGAGGCCCAAACGAAAAAATTTAGCTAAAATTCTGTGATCCTGGGTGTGTGCCCCGAGTCCAATTTCGCGCGTCGTTTCCAATCAACCTGCTAAATTTCAACCGATTTTGACACTATCGCGACAAATGACAAAATTGCCCCTGGTGCATTTTTTCTTTGTTAATTTTCTTTCCAGCACTTCTTCAAC
>NW_019260851.1:0-1033 GCF_002742605.1 Olea europaea var. sylvestris | reverse complement strand
GGAAATGTAGCGACCGTTTTGGATTGAACTCACAACTTCATCGTGACGTATGAGGGATTTCGGCCATTTTTCGAAAGAATGAGGACTTTTTTATTTGGAGGGCATGGATTGTCGGCGTACGAAGAATTGAGTGTAACTGTTGCACACGGTGTCCGTTTTGGGCACATTAGTACTTTTTGGAAATATAGCGACCATTTTGGATTGAACTCACTACTTCGTCCTGACGTATGAGGGACTTCCGCCATTTTTCGAAAGAATGAGTACTTTTATATTTGGAAGGCATCGATTGTCGGCGTTCGAAGAATTGAGCGTAACTTTGGCACACGGTGTCCGTTTTCGGCCCATAAGTACTTTCTGGAAATGTAGCGACCGTTTTGGATTGAACTCACAACTTCGTAGTGACGTACGAAGGATTTCGCCCATTTTTCGAAAGAATGAGCACTTTTATATTTGGAGGGCATGGATTGTCGGAGTACGAAGAATTGAGCGTAACTGTTGCACACGGTGTCCGTTTTGGGGCCATAAGTACTTTTTGGAAATGTAGCGACCGTTTTAGATTGAACTCACTACTTCGTCCTGACGTATGAGGGACTTCCGCCATTTTTCGAAAGAATGAGTACTTTTATATTTGGAAGGCATCGATTGTCGGCGTTCGAAGAATTGAGCGTAACTTTCGCACACGGTGTCCGTTTTCGACCCATAAGTACTTTCTGGAAATGTAGCGACCGTTTTGGACTGAACTCACAACTTCCTTGTGACGTATGAGGGATTTCAGCCATTTTTCGAAAGAATGAGCACTTTTATATTTGGAGGGCATGGATTGTCGGAGTACGAAGAATTGAGCGTAACTGTTGCACACGGTGTCCGTTTTGGGCCCATAAGTACTTTTTGGAAATGTAGCGACCATTTTGGATTGAACTCACAACTTCGCAGTGACGTACGAGGGATTTCGCCCACTTTTCGAAAGAATGAGCACTTTTATATTTGGAAGGCATTTATTGTCGGCGTTCGAAGAATTGAGCGTAACTTTCGC
>NW_019260850.1:0-1033 GCF_002742605.1 Olea europaea var. sylvestris | reverse complement strand
GTCCTAAATATGTCTAGATTACTGTTGAGAAAGTAAAAATAATTAAAGAAAAGTTCAAGACTTCCCAAGATAGATAGAAGAACTATGCAGATAGACGCAGAAGAAACCTTGAATTTGATGGTGGGGAGAGCTTTCATGCATCTATCACCATGGAAAGGTGTTATTAGATTTGGTAATTAGGGTAAATTGAGTCCGAGGTATATCGGCCCATATGAGATTGTTGAACACATTGGTCGGGTTGCTTATCCATTGGCTTTGCCAAGGGAATTGTCTAGAATTCATGATGTATTTCATGTTTCCATGCTTCATAAGTATATTTCAGATCCAGTAGAGCTGAAAGAAAATCTTACATATGAAGAAGTACCAGTTCAGATATTTGATAAAAAGGAACAGGTCTTGCGTAATAAGACCATTTCTTTAGTTAAAGTCTTGTGGAGAAATCATGATGTAGAAAAAGCGACATAAGAGAGTGAAGAGCAGATGCGTTCTCAGTATCCACGACTTTTTCGTACTTAGTCAATTGAATTTGGAAGATGAAATTCTTTTAAGGGTGGTGAGTTAATAATGCCTTTATTAATTGAAAAGTCAAACCAAACAAAAATAAAATAAAATAAGCATTCACCTAGGTGGTGGAACGGATATGTATTTACCTAAACTTATCCAACCCATTTTCATTATAAACTCATTTCCCAAACCAAAACACACACTAACACACAAGAGAGAATGACATAGAGAGAAAAGAAAGAGGGAAAAAAAAGAGTGGAAGAAAAAGAAGAAAAAAAGAAGAAAGGAAAGTTCGACAACTCTGTTAGGAAATTAAGATCCATATACTATTAGGCTTGAATTCTTCAAAGTTAAATGTCAGTGAAAAGTTACTTATTAAAAGTTTACATTTAGTTTTGTATTTGTTAGATTAAATTCAATTTTATTGAAGGGCTTAAGTATAATAAGCAATGAAATTGAGTTAAATGAAAGAAAAATTAGCTTAAGTGTTCAAAGAAACCTTAGAAATCGCTTAAACGTAAAGGGATTT
>NW_019260849.1:9057-25932 GCF_002742605.1 Olea europaea var. sylvestris | reverse complement strand
ACATCGTCGCACCAAAAGATAAAATTACCCCTGGTGAGGTTTTTCTTTGTTAATTTTCTTTCCCGTACTTCTTCAACCTGATCAAGTAATATGGAAATTAATTATTCGGAGGCCCAAACGAAGGAATTTGGCCAAAATCCGGTGATCCCGGGTCTATGGCCCAAGTCCAATTTAGCGGGCCGATTCCATCAACTTGCCAAATTTCGACCCATTCCAAAACCGTCGCGGCAAATGACAAAATTGCGCCTGGAGCGATTTTTCTTTGTTAATTTCCTGTCCAGCACTTCTTCAACCTGACATGATAAATACGGAAATTAATTATTCGGAGGCCCAAACAAAAGAGTTTGGCTAAAATCCCGTGATCCCGGGTCTGAGCACCGAGTCCAATTTCGCAGGTCATTTCCAATCAACCTGCAAAATTTCGGCCCATATCGACACCGTCGTGACAAATGCCAAAATTGTTACTGGTACGGTTTTGCTTTGTTAATTTTCTATCCAACTCTTCTTCAACCTGACATAATTAATAAGGAAATTAATTATTCAGAGGCTCAAACGAAGGAACTTGGCTAAAATTCAGTGATCACGGGTCCGTGCCCTGAGTCCAAATTCACGGGCCGTTTCCAATCAACCTGCCAAATTTCGGCCCATTTCGACACCCTCATGACAAATGATAAAATTGCCTCTGGTGCAGTTGTTCTTTGTTAATTTTCTGTCCAGCACTTCTTCAACTTGACATAATTAATACGGAAATTAATTATTCGGAGGCCCAAACGAAGGAATTTGGCTAAAATCCCGTGATCCCGGGTCTGTGCCCCGAGTCCAATTTCGTGGGCCGTTTCCAATCAACCTGCCAAATTTCGGCCCATTCCGACACCGTCGCGAAAAAGGACAAAATTGCCCCTGATGCGATTTTGCTTTGTTAATTTTCTATCCAGCACTTCTTCAACCTAACATAATTAATAAGGAAATTAATTAGTCGGAGGCCCAAATGAAGGAATTTGGCTAAAATCCCGCGATCCCGGGCCTTTGCCTCGAGTCCAATTTCGCGAGCCGTTCCCAATCTACCTGCCAAAATTTGGCCCATTCCGACCCGTTGCATCAAATGACAAAATTACCCCTGGTGCGATTTTACTTCGTTAATTTTCTGTCCAGTACTTTTTCATCCGAACATAATTAATAAGGAAATTAATTATTCGGAGGCCCAAACGAAGGAATATGGCAAAAATCCCGTGATCCCGGATCTGTGCCCCGAGTCCAATTTCGCGGGCCGTTTCCAATCAACCTGCAAATTTCGGCCCATTCCGAGACTGTCGCGAAAAATGACAAAATTACTCATGGTGTGCAGTTTTGCTTTGTTAATTTTCTGTCCAACAGCTCTTCAACCTGACATAATTAATATGGAAATTAATTATTCCGAGGCCCAAACGAAGGAATCTAGCTAAAATCCCGTGATCCTGGGTCTGTGCCCTGAGTCCAATTTCGCGGGCCGTTTTCAATCAACCTGCTAAATTTCAGCCCATTTCGACACCGTCGCGACAAATGACAAAATTGCCCCTGGTGCAATTTCGCTTTGTTAATTTTCAGTCCAGCACTTCTTCAACCTGACATAATTAACAAGGAAATTAGTTATTCGGAGGCCCAAACGAAGGAATTTGGCAAAAATCCCGTGATCCCGGGTCTGTGCCCCGAGTCCAATTTCGCGGGCCGTTTCCAGTCAACCTGCCAATTTTCAATTTTTGGCCCATTCCGACACCGTCGCGCCAAATGGAAAAATTGCCCCTAGGGCTATTTTATCTTTGTTAATTTTCTGTCCAACACTTCTTCAACTTGACTTAATTAATAACGAAATGAATTATTCGGAGGCACAAACGAAGGACTTCGGTAAAAATCTCGTGATCCTGGGTCTGTGCCCCGAGATCAATTTCGCGGGCCATTTCCAATTAACCTGCCAAATTTCGGACCATTCTGACACCGTCACGACAAATGACAAAATTGCCCCTAGTGTGCTTTTGCTTTGTTAAGTTATGTCCAGCACTTCTTCAACATGACATAATTAATGAGGAAATTAATTATTTGGAGGCCCAAACTAAGGAATTTGGCTAAAATCCCGTGATCACGGGCCTTTACCCCGAGTGCAATTTCGCGAACCATTTCCAATCAACCCGCCAAATTTCGGCCCATTCCGACCCGTCGTGACAAATGACAAAATTGCCCCTGGTGCGGTTTCGATTTGTTAATTTTCTGTTCATCACTTCTTCAACCTGACATAATTAGCAAGGAAATTAATTATTCGGAGACCCAAATGATGGAATTTGGCTAAAATCTCGTGATCCCAGGTCCGTGCCCGAGTCCAAGTTCATGGACCGTTTCCAATCAACCTGTCAATTTTCGGCCCATTCTGACACCGTCGCAAAAAATGACAAAATTGCCCCCAGTGCGATTTTGCTTTCTTAATTTTCTGTCCGACACTTCTTCAACCTAACATAATTAATAACAAAATTAATTATTCAGAGGCCCAAATACAGGAATTTGGTTAAAATCCCGTGATCCCGGGTCTTTGCCCCGAGTCCAATTTCGGCCCATTCCGACACTGTCGCTCCAAATGACAAAATTACCCCTGGTACGATTTTTTTGTTAATTTTTTGTCCAGTACTTCTTCAACCTGATTTAATTAATAAAGGAAATTAATTATTTGGATGCCCGAACGAAGGAATTTGGGTAAAATCCCGTGATCCCGGGTCTGTGCCTCGAGTACAATTTCGCGGGCCGTTTCCAATCAACAGCCAAATTTCGGCCCATTCCGACACCTCCGTGAAAAATGTCAAAATTGCCCCTGGTGCGGTTTATCTTTGTTAATTTTCTATCCAATACTTCTTCAAGCTGATATAATTAATAAGGAAATTAATTATTCGGAGGGTGCGGTTTTTCTTTGTTATTTTCTGTCTAGCACTTCTTCAACCTGACGTAATTAATAAAGAAATTAATTATTCGGAGGGTGCGGTTTTTCTTTGTTATTTTCTGTCTAGCACTTCTTCAACCTGACGTAATTAATAAAGAAATTAATTATTCGGAGGGTGCGGTTTTTCTTTGTTATTTTCTGTCTAGCACTTCTTCAACCTGACGTAATTAATAAAGAAATTAATTATTCGGAGGGTGCGGTTTTTCTTTGTTATTTTCTGTCTAGCACTTCTTCAACCTGACGTAATTAATAAAGAAATTAATTATTCGGAGGGTGCGGTTTTTCTTTGTTATTTTCTGTCTAGCACTTCTTCAACCTGACGTAATTAATAAAGAAATTAATTATTCGGAGGGTGCGGTTTTTCTTTGTTATTTTCTGTCTAGCACTTCTTCAACCTGACGTAATTAATAAAGAAATTAATTATTCGGAGGGTGCGGTTTTTCTTTGTTATTTTCTGTCTAGCACTTCTTCAACCTGACGTAATTAATAAAGAAATTAATTATTCGGAGGGTGCGGTTTTTCTTTGTTATTTTCTGTCTAGCACTTCTTCAACCTGACGTAATTAATAAAGAAATTAATTATTCGGAGGGTGCGGTTTTTCTTTGTTATTTTCTGTCTAGCACTTCTTCAACCTGACGTAATTAATAAAGAAATTAATTATTCGGAGGGTGCGGTTTTTCTTTGTTATTTTCTGTCTAGCACTTCTTCAACCTGACGTAATTAATAAAGAAATTAATTATTCGGAGGGTGCGGTTTTTCTTTGTTATTTTCTGTCTAGCACTTCTTCAACCTGACGTAATTAATAAAGAAATTAATTATTCGGAGGGTGCGGTTTTTCTTTGTTATTTTCTGTCTAGCACTTCTTCAACCTGACGTAATTAATAAAGAAATTAATTATTCGGAGGGTGCGGTTTTTCTTTGTTATTTTCTGTCTAGCACTTCTTCAACCTGACGTAATTAATAAAGAAATTAATTATTCGGAGGGTGCGGTTTTTCTTTGTTATTTTCTGTCTAGCACTTCTTCAACCTGACGTAATTAATAAAGAAATTAATTATTCGGAGGGTGCGGTTTTTCTTTGTTATTTTCTGTCTAGCACTTCTTCAACCTGACGTAATTAATAAAGAAATTAATTATTCGGAGGGTGCGGTTTTTCTTTGTTATTTTCTGTCTAGCACTTCTTCAACCTGACGTAATTAATAAAGAAATTAATTATTCGGAGGGTGCGGTTTTTCTTTGTTATTTTCTGTCTAGCACTTCTTCAACCTGACGTAATTAATAAAGAAATTAATTATTCGGAGGGTGCGGTTTTTCTTTGTTATTTTCTGTCTAGCACTTCTTCAACCTGACGTAATTAATAAAGAAATTAATTATTCGGAGGGTGCGGTTTTTCTTTGTTATTTTCTGTCTAGCACTTCTTCAACCTGACGTAATTAATAAAGAAATTAATTATTCGGAGGGTGCGGTTTTTCTTTGTTATTTTCTGTCTAGCACTTCTTCAACCTGACGTAATTAATAAAGAAATTAATTATTCGGAGGGTGCGGTTTTTCTTTGTTATTTTCTGTCTAGCACTTCTTCAACCTGACCTAATTAATAAGGAAATTAATTATTTGGAGGCCCGAACGAAGGAATTTGGGTAAATTCCCGTGATCCCGGGTCTGTGCCTCGAGTACAATTTCGCGGGCCGTTTCCAATCAACCAGCCAATTTTCAGCCCATTCCGACACCGTTGCGACAAATGACAAAATTGCCCCCGGTACGATTTTGCTTTGTTAATTTTCTATCCAACACTTCTTCAACCTGACGTAATTAATAAGAAAATTAAATATTTGGACGTCCAAACGAAGGAATTTTGCCAAAATCCCGTTATCCCGGGTCTGTGTCTCGAGTCCTATTTCACGGGCTGCTTCCAATCAACCTGCCAAATTTTGGCCCATTCCGACATCGTCGCAAAAAATGACAAAATAGCCCCTAGTGCGATTTTGCTTTGTTAATTTTCTGTCCAGCACTTCTTCAACCTGACGTAAGTAATAAGGAAATTAATTATTCGTAGGCCCAAACGAAGGAATTTGGCTAAAATCCCGCAATCTCGAGTCTTTGCCACGAGTCCAATTCGACGAGCCGCTTCCAATAAACTTGCCAAATTTCGGCCCATTCCGACCCGTCACGTCAAATGACAAAATTGCCCCTAGTGCGAATTTTCTTTATTAATTTTTTGTCCAGCACGTCTTCAACCTGACATAATTAATAAGGAAATTAATTATTAGGAGTCCCAGAAGAAGGAATTTGGCTAAAATCCCGTGATCTCGGGTCTATGCCCCGAGTCCAATTTCACGGGCCGTTTCCAAACAACCTGTGAAATTTCAGCCCATTCCGACACCGTCGCGACAAATGACAAAATTGCCCCGTGTGCGATTTTTCTTTATTAATTTTCTGTCCAGCACTTCTTCAACCTGACGTAATTAATACGGATATTAATTATTCAGAGGCCCAAACTTAGGAATTTGGTTAAAATCCCGTGATCCCGGATCTGTACCCCGAGTCAAATTTCGCGGGCCGTTTCCAATCAACCTGCCAAATTTTGGCCCCTTCCGACACCGTCGCGACAAATGAAAAAATTTCCCCAGGTGCGGTTTTTCTTTGTTAATTTTCTGTCCAACACTTCTTCAACCTGACATAATTAATACGGAAATTAATTATTTGGAGGCCCAAACGAAGGAATTTGGCTAAAATCCCGTGATCCCGGGTCTCTGCACCGAGTCTAATTTCGCGGGCCGTTTCCAATCAACCTACCAAATTTCTGCCCACTCCAACACCGTCGTGACAAATGACAAAAATTGCTCCTAGTGGGATTTTTCTTTGTAAATTTTATGTCCAGCACTTCATCAACTTGACATAATTAATACGAAAATTAATCATTCGAAGGCCCAAATGAAGGAATTTGGCTAAAATCCCGTGATCCCGGGTTTGTACCTCGAGTCCAATTTGGCGGGTCGTTTCCAATCAACCTGCCAAATTTTCGCCCACTCTGACACCGTCGCGACAAGTGACAAAATTGCCCCTGGTGCGGTTTTGCTTTGTTAATATTCTGCCCAGCACTACTTCAACCTGACATAATTAATAACGAAATTAATTATTCAAATACCCAAAAGACGGAATTTGGCTAAAATCCCGGGTTTGTGCCCCGTGTCCAATTTCACGGGCCGTTTCCAATCAACCTACCAAATTTCGGACCATTAAGACCTCGTCGCGACAAATTACAAAATTGTCCCTGGTCCGATTTTTCTTTGTTAATTTTCTGTCTAGCACTTCTTCAACCTGCCATAATTAATAAGAAAATTAATTATTCGGAGGCCTAAACGAAGAAATTTGGTTAAAATCCCGTGATCCCGGGTCTGTTCCCCAAGTCCAATTTCGAGGGCCGTTTTCAATCAACCTGCCAAATTTCGGCCCATTCCGACACCGTCACGAGAAATGACAAAATTACCCTTGGTCCGATTTTTCTTTGTTAATTTTCTGTTCAGCACTTCTTCAACCTGACATAATTAATACGGAAATGAATTATTCCGAGGCCCAAACGAAGGAATTTGGCTAAAATCCCGTGATCCCGGTTCTGTGCCCCGAGTCCAATTTCGCGGGCCGTTTCCAAATAACCTGCTAAATTTCGGCCTATTCCGACATCGTTGCGACAAATGACAAAATTGGCCCTGGTGTGGTTTTTTTTTTGTTAATTTTCTGTCTAGTACTTCTTCATCTAAACATAATTAATACAAAAATTAATTATTCAGAGGCCCAAACGTAGAAATTTGGCTAAAATTCCATGATCCTGTATCTGTGCCTCGAGTCCAATTTCGCGGGCCATTTCTAATCAACCCGCCAAACTTTGGCCCATTCCGACACCGTTGTGACAAATGACAAAATTTCCCCTGATGCGGTTTTTCTTTGTTAATTTTCTGTCCAACACTTCTTCAACCTGACATAATTAATACGGAAATTAATTATTCGGAGGCCCAAACAAAGGAATTTGGCAAAAATCCCGTGATCCCGAGTCTGTGCAACGAGTCCAATTTCGCGGGCCGTTTCCAATCAACCAGCCAAATTTCGGCCCACTCCGACACCGTTGCGACAAATGAATAAATTGCCCCTGGAGCGATTTTTCTTTGTTAATTTTCTGCCTAGCACTTCTTCAGCCTGACACAATTAACACGGAAATTACTCATTCGAAGGCCCAAACGAAAGAATTTGGCTAAAATCTCGTGAACTCGGGTTTGTGCCCCAAGTCCAATTTCTGGGGTCGTTTCCAATCAACTTGCCAAATTTTGACCCAATCCGACACCGTCATGACAAATGACAAAATTGCCCTTGGTGCGGTTTTGCTTTGTTAATTTTCTGTCCAGCACTTCTTCAACCTGACATAATTAATAAGGAAATTAATTATTCGGAGGCCCAAACGAAGGAATTTGGCTAAAATCCCGTGATCTTGGTCTATGCCCCAAGTCCAATTTCGCGAGCCATTTCGAAATAACCTGCCAAATTTCGGCCCATTCCGACATCGAACGACAAATGACATAATTGCCCCTGGTGTGGTTTTTTTTGTTAATTTTCTGTCCAGCACTTCTTCATCCTGACATAATTAATACGAAAATTAATTATTCGGAGGCCCTAACGTAGGAATTTGACTAAAATCCCTTGATCCCAGATCTGTGCCTCGAATCCAATTTCGTGGGCCATTTCCAATCAGCCTATCAAATTTCGGCTCATTTCGACAACGTCGCGACAAAGGACAAAATTTCCCCCGGTGCGGTTTTTCTTTGTTAATTTTCTTTCCGGCACTTCTTCAACCTGACATAATTAATACAGACATTAATTATTCGAAGGCCCAAACAATTGAATTTGGCTAAAATCCCGTGATCCCGGGTCTATGCCCTGAGTCCAATTTCGCGGGCCGTTTCCAATCAACCGGCCAAATTTCAGGCCACTCCGAAACCGTCGCAACAAATGACAAAATTGCCCCTGGTGCGGTTTTCCTTTGTTAATTTTCTATCTAGCACTTCTTTAGCCTGGCATAATTAACACGGAAATTAATCATTCGGAGGCCCAAATGAAGGAATTTGGCTAAAATCCCGTGATCCCAGGCTCGTGCCCTGAGTCCAATTTCTCGGGCCATTTCCTATCAACCTACTAAATTTCGGCCCAATCCGACGACGTCGCAACAAATGACAAAATTGCCCATAGTGCGATTTTACTTTGTTAATTTTCGGTCCAGCACTTCTTCAACCTGACATAATTAATAAGGAAATTAATTATTCAGAGGCCCAAACGAAGGAATTTAGCTAAAATCCCGTGATCCTGGGTCTTTGCCTCGAGTCCAATTTCGCGGGCCGTTTCCAAATAACCTGCCAAATTTAGGCCCATTCCGACATCACCGCGACAAATAAAAAAATTGCCCCTGGTTCGATTTTTTTATGCTAATTTTCTGTCCAGCACTTCTTCATCCTAACATAATTAATACGGATTTTAATTATTCCCAGGCCCAAACGTCAGAATTTGGCTAAAATCCCATGATCCCGAATCTGTGGCCCGCGTCCAATTTCGCGAGGCATTTCCAATCAATTAGCCAAATTTCGGCCCATTCTGACACTGCCGCGACAAATGAAAAAATTTCCCCTCGTGCGGTTTTTCTTTGTTAATTTTCTGTCCAACACTTCTTCAACCTGACATAATTAATACGAAAATAAATTATTCGGAGGCCCAAACGAAGGAGTTTGGCTAAAATCCCGCGATCCCAGATCTGTGATCCAAGACCAATTTTGCGGCCCGTTTCAAATCAACCTGCCAAATTTCGGCCCTTTCCGACACCGTCGCGAAAAATGACAAAATTTTCTCCCGTCACGATTTTTCTTTGTTAATTTTCTGTCCAGTACTTCTTCAACCTTACATAATTAATATGGCAATTAATTATTCGGACGCCCAAACAAAGGAATTTGGCTAAAATCCCGTGATCCCGGGTTTGTGCCCTGAGTCCAATTTCTTGGGCCGTTTCCAATCAACCTACCAAATTTCGGCCCATTTCGACGTCTTCGCGACAAATGACAAAATTTCCCCTGGTGCGGTTTTGCTTTGTTAATTTTCTGTCCAACACTTCTTCAACCTGACATAATTCATACGAAAATTAATCATTCGGAGGCCCAAACAAAGGAATTTAGCTAAAATCCCATGATTCCAGGTCTGTGCCCTGAGTCCAATTTCTCGGGTCATTTCCAACAACCTACCAAATTTGGCCCGTTCTGACACCGTCACGACGAATGATAGAATTACCCCTGATGCGATTTTGCTTTGTTAATATTCTGTCCAGTACTTCAACAACCTGACGTAATTAATAAAGAAATTAATTATTCGGAGGCCCAAATGAAGGAATTTGGCTAAAATCCCGTGATTCCGGGTTTGTGCCCCGAGTCAAATTTTGTGGGCCGTTTACAATCAACCTGCCAAATTTCAGCCCATCCGACACCGTCGCGACAATGACAAAATTGCCTCTGGTGCGATTTTTCTTTATTAATTTTCTGTCCATCACTTCTTCAAACTAACATAATTAATAAGGAAATTAATTATTCGGAGGCCCAAACGAAGGAATTTGGTTAAAATCCCAAAATCTCGGGTCTATGCCCCGAGTCCAATTTCGCGGATCATTTCCAATCAACCGGCCAAATTTTGGCCCATTCCGACACCGTCGCACCAAATGACAAAATTGTCCCTGGTGAGGTTTTTCTTTGTTAATTTTCTATCCAGCACTTCTTAAACCTAACATAATTAATACGAAAATTAGTTATTCAGAGGCCCAAACGAAGGAATTTGGCTAAAATCCCTTGATCCCGGGTCTGTGCCTCGAGTCCCATTTCGCGGGCAGTTTCCAATCAACCTTCCAAATTTCGGCCCATTCCGACACCATCGCGACAAATGATAAAATTACCCCTGGTGCGGAATTGCTTTATTAATTTTCTGCCCATCACTTCTTCAACCTGGCATAATTAATAAGGAAATTAATTATTTGGAGGCCCAAACAACAGAATTTGGCTAAAATCCCAAGATCTTGGGTCTATGCCTCGAGTCCAATTTCGAGGACCGTTACCCATCAACCTGCCAAATTTCGACCCATTCCGACACCGTCGCGACAAATGGCAAAATTACCCCTGGTGTGGTTTTGCTTTGTTAATTTTCTGTCCAACACTTCTTCAGCCTGACATAATTAATACAGAAATTAATAATTCGGAGGCCAGAATGATGGAATTTGGCTACAATCTCAAGATCCCGGGTCTGTGTCCCGAGTCCAATTTCGATGGTCGTTTCCAATCAACCTGCCAAATTTCGGCCCATTCCAACACCGTCGTGAAAAATGACAAAATTGCCCATGGTGCGATTTTTATTTGTTAATTTTCTATCCAGCACATCTTCAACCTGACATAATTAATAAGAAAATTTATTATTCGGAGGCCCAAACGAAGGAATTTGGCTAAAATCCCGTGATGTCGGGTCTGTGCCCAGAGTTCAAATTCGGAGGCCGTTTCCAATCAACATGCTAAATTTTGGCCCATTCCGACACCATCGCGAAAAATGATAAAATTTTCCCTAGTGCGATTTTGCTTTGTTAATTTTCTGTCCAGCACTTCTTCAACCTGACATAATTAATCGGGAAATTAATTATTTGGAGGCCCAAATGAAGAAATTTGGGTAAAATCCCGGGATCTCGGGTCCGTGCCTAGAGTCCAATTTCGCAGGCCGTTTCCAATGAACCTGCCAAAGTTAGGCCCATTCCGACACCGTCGCGACAAATGACAAAATTGGCCCTGGTGCGATTTTTCTTTGTTAATTTTCTACCCAGCACTTCTAGAACCTGACATAATTAATACGAAAATTAATTATTCAGAGGCCTAAACGAAGGAGTTTGGCTAAATTCCCGTGATCCCGGGTTTGTGCCCCGAGTCCAATTTCGCGGGCTATTTATAATCAACCTGCCAAAATTTCGGACCATTCCGACACCATCGCGACAAATGACAAAATTGCCCCTGGTGCAGTTTTTCTTTGTTAATTTTCTGTCCAGCACTTCTTCAACCTGACATAACTAATAAGGAAATTAATTATTTGGAGGCCTAAACGAAGAATTTTGGCTAAAATCCCGTGATCATGGATCTGTGTGCCGAGTCTAATTTTGTGCGCCGTTTCCAATCAACTTGCCAAATTTCGTCCCATTCCGACACCGCCACGACAAATGACTAAATTGCCCCTGGTGCGATTTTTCTTTGTTAATTTTCTATCTAGCACTTCTTCAACTTGACATAATTAATACGAAAATAAATTATTCGGAGGCCCGAACGAAGAAGTTTGGCTAAAATCTCGTGAACCCGAGTCTGTGCTTCGAGTCCAATTTCACGGGTCATTTCCAATCAACCTGCCAAATTTCGGCCCATTCTGAATCCGTCGCAAAAAATGACAAAATTGCCCCGGGTACAGTTTTGCTTTGTTAATTTTCTGTCCAGGACTTCTTCAGCCTGGCATAGTTAATAAGGAAATTAATTATTCAGAGGCCCAAATGAAGGAATTTAGCTAAAATCCCATGATCCCGATTCTGTGCCCCCGTGTCCAATTTCACGGGTCGTTTCCAGTCAACCTGCCAAATTTCGGCCCATTTCGACAACGTCACGGCAAATCCCAAAATTTTCCCTGGTGTGGTTTTTCTTTGTTAATTTTCTATCCAGCACTTCTTCAACCTGGCATAATTAATATGGAAATTAATTATTTGGAGGACCAAACCAAGAAATTTGGCTAAAATCCCGTGATCTCGGGTTTGTGCTCGAGTCCAATCTCGCGGGCCGTTTCCAATCAACCTGCCAAATTTCGACCCAATCCGACACCGTCGCTAAAAATAACAAAATTGTCCCAGGTGCGGTTTTGCTTTGTAAATTTTCTGTCCAACACTTCTTCAACCTAACATAATTAATAAGGAAATTAATTATTCGAAGGCCCAAACGAAGGAATTTCGCAAAAATCCCGCGATCCCGGTCTGTGCCCCGAGTCGAATTTCGCGTGCCGTTTCCAATCAACCTGCCAAATTTCGACCCATTCCGACACCGTCGCGACAAATGACAAAATTGCCCCAGGTGCGGTTTTTCTTTGTTAATTTTCTGTCCAGCACTTCTTCAACCTGACATAATTAATATGGAAATTAATTATTCGGAGGTCCAAATGAAGGAATTTGGCTCAAATCCCGGGTCTGTGCCCCGAGTCCAATTTCGCGTGTCGTTTCCAATCAACCGTCGCGAAAAATGGTAAAATTGCCCTTGGTTTTATTTTGCTTTGTTAGTTTTCTGTCCAACACTTCTTCAACCAAGCATAATTAATAAGGAAATTAATTATTTGGAGGCCCAAACGAAAGAATTTGGCTAAAATCCCATGATCCCAGGTCTGTGCCCCGAGTCCAATTTCGTGGGCCGTTTCCAATTAACCTGCCAAATTTCGTCCCATTCCGACATCGTCGCGCGAAATAACAAAATTGCCCCCGGTGCAATTTTTCTTTGTTAATTTTCTATCTAACACTTCTTCAACTTGACATAATTAATAAGGAAATTAATTATTCAGAGGCCCAAACGAAGGAATTTGGCTAAAATCCCGTGATCTCGGGTCAATGCCCTGAGTTCAATTTTGCAGGCCGTTTCCAATCAACCTGCCAAATTTCGGCCCATTCTTACACTGTCGTGAAAAATGACAAAATTTCCCCTGGTGCGATTTTGCTTTGTTAATTTCCTGTCCAACACTTCTTGAACTTGACATAATTAATGAGGAAATTAATTATTCGAAGGCCCAAACGAAGGAATTTGGCTAAAATCCCGTGATCCCGAGTCTGTACCCCGAGTCCAATTTCGCGGGCCATTTCCAATCAACCTGTTAAATTTCGACCCATTCCGACACCGTCACGACAAATGATAAAATTGCCCCTGATGCGGTTTTTCTTTGTTAATTTTCTATCCAACACTTCTTCAACCTGACATAATTAATACGAAAATAAATTATTTGGAGGCCCGAACGATGGAGTTTGGATAAAATCCCTTGATCTCGAGTCTATGCTTCGAGTCCAATTTCGCGGGCCGTTTCCAATCAACCTGCAAAATTTCGGCAAATTTCGACACCGTCACGAAAAATAATAAAACTGCCCCTAGTGCGGTTTTGCTTTGTTAATTTTCTGTCCAGCACTTCTTCAACCTGACATAATTAATACGGAAATTAATTATTCGGAGGCCAGAATGATGGAACTTGTCTAAAATCCCGTGATCCCGGGTCTGTGCCCCGAGTCCAATTTCACGGGCCGTTTCCAATCAACCGGCCAAATTTCCGCCCACTACGACACCATTGCGTCAAATGACAAAATTGCCCTTGGTGCGATTTTGCTTTGTTATTTTTCCGTCCAACACTTCTTCAACCTAACATAATTAATAAGGAAATTAATTATTCGGAGGCCCAAACGAAGGAATTTGGCTAAAATCCCGTGATCCTGGGTATGTGCCCCGAGTCAAATTTCGCGGCTTGTTTCCAATCAACATACGAAATTTCGGCCCATTCCGACACCATCGCGACAAATAACAAAATTGCCCCTGGTGCGGTTTTGCTTTGTTAATTTTACGTCCAACACTTCTTCAATCTATGAATCCAATTTCGAGGGCCGCTTTCAATCAACCGGCCAAATTTTGGCTCATTTCGACACCATCGCGACAAAATGATAAAATTGCCCCTGTTGCGATTTGTATTTGTTAATTTTCTGTCCAGCACTTCTTCAACCAGACATAATTAATAGGAAAATTAATTATTCGGAGGCCCAAATGAAGGAATTTGGCTAAAATGCCGTGATCCCGGGTCTGTGCCCCGAGTCCAATTTTGAGGGCCGTTTCCAATCAAACTGCCAAATTTTGGCCCATTCCGACGCCATCGTGACAAAAGACAAAATTGCCCCTGGTGCTATTTATCTATGTTAATTTTCTGTCCAGCACTTCTTCAATCTGACATAATTAATACGAAAATTAATCATTCGGAGGACCAAACGAAGGAATTTGTCTAAAATCCCATGATCCCGGATCGATGCCTGGAGTCCAATTTCTTGGGCCGTTTCCAACCAACCTGCCAAATTTCGGCCCATTCCGACATCGTCGCGACAAATCATAAAATTGCCCCTCGTGCGGTTTGGCTTTTTAATTTTCTATCCAGCACCTCTTCAACCTGACATAATTAATAAGGAAATTAATAATTCGGAGGCCCAATCGGAGGAATTCGGTTAAAATCCCGTGATTCTGGGTCAGTGCCCCGAGTACAATTTCGCGGGCCGTTTCCAAATAACCTGCCAAATTTCGGCCCATTCTGACACCATCGCGACAAATGACAAATTTGCCCCTGGTGCGATTTTTCTTTATTAATTTTCTGTCCTGCACTTCTTCAACTTGACATAATTAATAAGAAAATTAATTATTTCGGAGGCCCAAACGAAGAAATCTGGCTAAAATCCCTTGATCCCGGGTCTGTGCCCCGAGTCCAATTTCGCGGGCCGTTTCCAATCAACTTGCCAAATTTCGGCCCATTCCGACACCATTGCGACAAATGACAAAATTGCCCCTAGTGCGATTTTTCTTTGTTAATTTTCTGTCCAACACTTCTTCAACCTGACATAATTAATACGAAAATTAATTATTCGGAGGCCCAAACGAAGAATTTGGCTAAAATCCCATGATCCCGGGTCTGTGCCCTGAGTCCAATTTTGCGGGCAGCTTTCAATCAACCTGCCAAACTTCGGCCCATTCTGACACCATCACGACAAATGACAAAATTGCCCCGGGTGCAATTTTTCTTTTTTAATTTTCTGTCCAGCACTTCTTCAACCTGACATAATTAATACGAAAATTAATTATTCGGAGGCACAAATGAAGAAATTATGGCTAAAATCCCGTGATCTCAGGTCTATGCCCCGAGTCCAATTTCGCGGGCCGTTTTCAATCAACCGGCCAAATTTCAGCCCACTACATCACCGTTGCGCCAAATGAGAAAATTGCCCCTGTGCAATATTGCTTTGTTAATTTTCCATCCAACACTTCTTCAACCTGACATAATTAATAAGGAAATTAATTATTCAGAGGCCCAAACGAAAGAGTTTGGCTAAAATCCCGTGATCCCGTGTATGTGCCCCGAGTCCAATTTCGCGGGTTGTTTCCAATCAACCTACCAAATTTCGGCCCATTCTGACACCGTCGCAACAAATGACAAAATTGCCCCTGGTGCGGTTTTGCTTTGTTAATTTTACGTCCAACACTTCTTCACTCTATGAGTCCAATTTCGAGGGCTGCTTTCAATCAACCGGCCAAATTTCTGCTCATTTCGACACCATCGCGACAAATGACAAAATTGCCCCTGGTGCGATTTGTATTTGTTAATTTTCTGTCCAGCACTTCTTCGACCAGACATAATTAATACAAAAATTAATTATTCGGAGGCCCAAACGAAGGAATTTGGTTAAAATGCCGTGATCCCGGGTCTGTGCCCCAAGTCCAATTTTGAGGGCCGTTTCCAATCAAAATGCCAAATTTCGGCCCATTCCGACGCCATCGCGACAAAAGACAAAATTGCCCTGGTACTGTTTATCTATGTTAATTTTCTATCTAGCCCTTCTTCAATCTGACATAATTAATACGAAAATTAAACGTTCGGAGGCCCAAAAGAAGGAATTTGGCTAAGATCCCATGATCCCGGGTCGGTGCCCCGAGTCCAATTTCTTGGGCCGCTTCCAAACAACCTGCCAAATTTCTGCCCATTCCGAAATCGTCGCGACAAATCATAAAATTGCCCTTCGTGCGGTTTTGCTTTTTAATTTTTTGTCCAGCACCTCTTCAACCTGACATAATTAATAAGGAAATTAATAATTCGGAGGCCCAATCGAAGGAATTTGGTAAAATCCCGTGATCCCAGGTCTGTGCCCCGAGTACAATTTCGCTGGCCGTTTCCAATCAACCTGCCAAATTTTGGCCCATTCCAACGCTGTCGTGACAAATGACAAAATTGCCTCTGGTCTGATTTTTCTTTGTTAATTTTATGTCCAGTACTTCTTCAACCTGACATAATTAATACGGCAATTAATTATTCGGACGTCCAAACAAAGGAATTTGGCTAAAATCCCGTGATCCCGGGTTTGTGCCCTGAGTCCAATTTCTTGGGCCGTTTCGAATCAACCTACCAAATTTCGGCCCATTTTGACGCCATCGCGACAAATGACAAAATTTCCCCTGGTGCGGTTTTGCTTTGATAATTTTCTATCCAACACTTCTTCAACCTGACATAATTAATAAGGAAATTAATCATTCGGAGGCCCAAATGAAGGAATTTGGCTAATTCCCATGATTCCAAGTCTGTGCCCCGAGTCCAATTTCTCGGGTCGTTTCCAGTCAACCTGTCAAATTTCGGCCCATTCCGACACCGTCATGACGAAAGACAAAATTGCCCCTGGTACGGTTTTGCTTTGTTAATATTCTGTCCAGCACTTCTTCAGCTTGTCATAATTAATAAGAAAATTAATAATTTGAAGGCCCAAACGAAGGAATTTGGTTAAAATCCCGTGATTCCGGGTCTGTGCCCCGAGTCCAATTTTGCGGGCCGTTTACAATCAACCCGCCAAATTTCAGCCCATCCGACACCGTCGCGACAAATGACAAAATTGCCCCTGGTGTGATTTTTCTTTACTAATTTTTTGTCCAGCACTTCTTCAACCTAACATAATTAATAAGGAAATTAATTATTCGGAGGCCTAAACGAAGGAATTTGGTTAAAATCCCGTGATCCCGGGTCTGTGCCCCGAGTCCAATTTTACGGATCGTTTCCAATCAACCGGCGAAAT
>NW_019260849.1:0-3513 GCF_002742605.1 Olea europaea var. sylvestris | reverse complement strand
AATTTGGCTAAAATCCCGTGATCCCGGGTCTGTGCCCCGAGTCCAATTTCAAGGGCCGTTTCCAATCAACTTGCCAAATTTCGACCCCTTCCGACACCGTCACGAAAAATGACGAAATTGCCCCTGGTGCGGTTTTTGTTTGTTAATTTTTTGTCCAGCTCTTCTTCAATCTAACACAATTAATAAGAAAATTAATTATTCGGAGGCCCAAACGAAGGAATTTGGCTAAAATCCCGTGATCTCGAGACTGTTTCCGGAGTTCAATTTCGTGGGCTGTTTCCAATCAACCTACCAAATTTGGCCCACCTCGACACCATTGCGAAAAACGACAAAATTTCCCTTGGAGCGATTTTGCTTTGTTAATTTTCGGTCCAACACTTCTCCGACCTGACATAATTAGCAAGGAAATTAATTATTCGAAGGCCCAAACGAAGGAATTTGGCTAAAATCCCATGATCTCGGGTCTGTGCCCCGACTCCAATTTCACGGGCCGTTTCCAATCAACCGGTCGAATTTGGACCCATTTCGATACCGTCGTGACAAATGACAAAATTGCCCCTAGTGAGATTTTTCTTTGTTAATTTTCTGTCCAGCACTTCTTCAACCTGACATAATTAATACGAAAATTAATTATTCGAGGTCCAAATGAAGGAGCTTGGCTAAAATCCCGTGATCCCGGGTATGTGCCCTGAGTCCAATTTCGCGGGTTGCTTCCAATCAACATACCGAATTTTGGCCCATTCCAACACCGTCACGACAAATGGCAAAATTGCCCATGGTGTGGTTTTTCTTAATTTTCAGTCCAGCACTTCTTCCACCTTACATGATTGATACGAAAATTAATTATTTGAAGGCTCGAACAAAGGAATTTGGCTAAAATCCCGTGATCCAGAGTTTGTGCCCCGAGTCCAATTTAGCGGGCCGTTTCCAATCAGCCTGCCTAATTTTGGCCCATTCCGACACCATCATGCTAAATGACAAAATTGCCCCAGGTGTGATTTTTCTTTGTTAATTTTCTGTCCAGCACTTCTTCAACCTGACATAATTAATAAGGAAATTAATTATTCGTTGGCCCAAACGAAGGAGTTTTGCTAAAATCCCGTGATCCCGGGGCTGTACCCAGAGTCCAATTTCGCCGGTCGTTTCCAACACCCTGCCAGATTTCGGCCCATTCTGACACCGTCGTGACAAATGACAAAATTGCCCCTGGTGCGGTCTCGCTTTGTTAATTTTCCGTCCAACACTTCCTCAACCTACCATAATTAATAAGGAAATTAATTATTCGGAGGCCCAAACAAAGAATTTGGCTTACATCCCGTGATCCCGGGTCTGTGCCCTGAGTCTAATTTCGCAGGTCGCTTTCAATCAACCTGCCAAACTTCGACCCATTCCGACACCATCACGACAAATGACAAAATTGCCCCGGGTGCGATTTTTCTTTGTAAATTTTCTGTCCATCACTTCCTCAACCTGACATAATTAATATGAAAATTAATTATTCGGAGGCTCAAACGAAGGAATTTGGCTAAAATCCCGTGATCCTGAGTCTGTGCCCCGAGTCCAATTTCGCGGGCCGTTTCCAATCAACCGGCCACATTTCAGCCCACTCCGACACCGTCGTGCTAAATGACAAAATTGCCCCTGGTGCGGTTTTGCTTTGTTAATTTTACGTCCAACACTTCTTCAACCTAACATAATTAATAAGGAAATTAATTATTCGGAGGCCCAAACGAAGGAGTTTGGCTAAAATCCCGTGATCCCGGGTATGTGCCCCGAGTCCAATTTCGCGGTTGTTTCAAATCAACTTACCAAATTTTGGCCCATTCCGACACCGTCGCGACAAATGACAAAATTGCCCCTGGTGCGGTTTTGCTTTGTTAATTTTACGTCCAACACTTCTTCAATCTATGAGTTCAATTTCGAGAGCCGCTTTCAACCAACCGGCCAAATTTCGGCTCATTCCGACACCATCGCGACAAATGACAAAATTGCCCTGGTGCGATTTGTATTTGTTGATTTTCTGTCCAACACTTCTTCAACCAGACATAATTAATGCGGAAATTAATTATTCGAAGGCCCAAACGTAGGAATTTGGCTAAAATGCCGTGATCCTGGGTCTGTGCCTCGAGTCCAATTTTGAGGGACGTTTCCAATCAACTTCCAAATTTTGGCCCATTCCGACGCCATCGCGACAAAAGACAAAATCGCCCCTGGTGCGATTTTGCGTTGTTAATTTTCTATCCAACACTTCTTCAACCTGACATAATTAATAAGGAAATTAATTATTCGGAGGCCTAAACGAAAGAATTTCGCTAAAATCCCTGTGATTCCTGGTATGTGCCCCAAGTCCAATTTCTCGGGCCATTTCTAGTCAACCTGCCAAATTTTGACCCATTTCGCCACCGTCGCGACAAATGACAAAATTGCCCATGGTGCTGTTTTTCTATGTTAATTTTCTGTCCAGCACTTCTTCAACCTGACATAATTAATACGAAATTTAATCATTCGGAGGCCCAAAACGAAGGAATTTGGCTAAAATCCTGAGATCCCAGGTCGGTGCCCTGAGTCCAATTTCTTGGGCCGTTTCCAATCAACCAACCAAATTTCGGCCCATTCCAACATCGTCGCGACAAATGATAAAATTGCCCCTCGTGCAGTTTTGCTTTTTAATTTTCTGTCCAGCACCTCTTCACCCTGACATAATTAATAAGGAAATTAATAATTCGGAGGCCCAATCGAAGGAATTTGGCTAAAATCCCGTGATCCCGGGTCTGTGCCTCGAGTACAATTTCGCGGGCCGTTTCCAATCAACGTGCCAAATTTCGGCCCATTCCAACGCTGTCACAACAAATGACAAAATTGCCTCTGGTCCGATTTTTCTTTGTTAATTTTCTGTCCAGTACTTCTTCAACCTGACATAATTAATACGGCAATTAACTATTCGGACGCCCAAATGAAGGAATTCTAGCTAAAATCCCGTAATCTCGGGTCTATACCTCGAGTCCAATTTCTTGGGCCGTTTCCAATAAACCTACCAAATTTCGGCCCATTTTGACGCCGTCGCGACAAATGACAAAAAATCCCCTGGTGCAGTTTTGCTTCGTTAATTTTCTGTCCAACACTTCTTCAACCTGACATAATTAATAAGGAAATAATCATTCGGAGGCCCAAACGAAGGAATTTGGCTAAAATCCCATGATTCCAGGTCTGTGCCCCGAGTCCAATTTATCGGGTTGTTTCCAATCAACCTGCCAAATTTCGTCCCATTTCAACACCGTCACGACGAATGATAGCATTGCCCCTGGTGTGATTTTGCTTTTTTAATATTCTGTCCAGCACTTCTTTAGCCTGACATAATTAATAAGGAAATTAATTATTCGGAGGCCCAAACGAAGGAATTTGGTTAAAATCCCGTGATTTCGGGTCTGTGCCCCGAGTCCAATTTTGCAGGCCGTTTACAATCAACCTGCCAAATTTCAGCCCATCTGACACCGTCGCGACAAATGACAAAAT
>NW_019260848.1:0-1033 GCF_002742605.1 Olea europaea var. sylvestris | reverse complement strand
AGCTTGAAGTCAATAAAGATAAATAGCTAATAATTAGAATTAAGAAGCAAAAGAAGCACTCTTTAACAATCTCATAATAAATAATTATTCATCATGTGAAAATAATATTAATTTTTAAATGAATGTGAAAACTACACCACAAGTTCTAATTTCAGCTAAACATGTGAAATGGATCGTCGAGGCTACTTTTGAAAAGAATAAATTTTAAGTATTTCGATCCATTTGTTATTTCAAAAACGGAAGCGAGTTTCCCCATCACTGTAGCCTTATGCCTAAACAAGAAGAGGGATTTTCGATTGATTGAGAGTGAAAGGTAGCTGAAGGGCTTTATGATACAATAATAACCAGTTTACAATATTGGAAGTAATATTGAATCACAATAACTTATTTGTAATGGAAACTGATCATGAATACTCATAATATCGACCATAGGGAAATTGGTTTTTTCACATCTACTTGAAATTATTTAACAACTGCCCGATACAACAGCAAAAGCAATAGTTAATTTAGTAATTTCATAGTGATGGATGTAACGAGCATTTGACAAAGTAAATGGAAACAGATGTCGAAGGTGTCCAGCGATATATAGTCAGTTATAGCAATATAGGTAATAAATATTTTAAGGACAGAATTTGAAACGAAAAGAAGTTGGTAAAGAACACAAAGAAGAGGAATAATTTATTTTGGCAAGCGAAATAACATATGGTAGTAAATGTTAGTAAATGAATTACCTCTAAACGATGAATCCTTATTCAAGTATAAATTTTGAATCTCTTCCAAAGTAGGCATCATTAAATTTAGAAAGAATGCCCCTAGAAGCCTATACTATAGTTTAAAAGAGCAATTATTTACGAAAAATTATTCCAATGGAACTTTTCAGATGAACAACTCGCATAAATTTAATTTAACCATGTAGAGCAAATCTAAGAAAAACCCAAAATATATAAAACAAGTAATAAAACAAATAAAAATAGATGTAAGAAAAAAGCCGAAGAAGTACACATATGTAGAAAGAAGAGATGGAAAAAAAAAA
>NW_019260847.1:0-1033 GCF_002742605.1 Olea europaea var. sylvestris | reverse complement strand
TTTGAAAGGAAAATCCCATCGTGATAGCCTCATCGTTCATCACTTCATATGAAAGAAAGCGTGAGATGTGAGAATGTGAAGTCACATCTGTCTTCTCAAAAAGTTACAGCAAGTTCTAGAATAGATTGATAATGGTCGGCCTCATTTGGAAGTCTGCAACCCCATAAGAGAATATACAATAATGCTTGATTGATTTTGAATGACATCGGGAGTCATGAACTCATGAATAGAAAAGTGTCTAGATCATAGATAAGTAATATAGATTGAGTAAGTATCATCCTAAAGACAATTGTTTTTCAGGAACACTTTAACTAAAACTAACTACAATCAAGAAAAATACAGGTTTAATAAGATTTTGATTATGGTTTTTAATTTAATCCTAGTTTTTATCATGACAAACAGTAGGATTCCAAAACCACCGTTCCTAACCACTTTTAATTCTCAACCAGTGACATTATGTGTCTAGGTCTTTCTCAAGCAATGTTAATTCTATCTCTAACATGAACCTAATTTTCTCTAATAATATTACGAACATACAAAGATGCATTATATCATGGTGATCATTCAACAAAATTTCATAAAGTATATGCATCTCAATCCTTTAAAAGACCTAGTGTTATTTTCTAAAAACTGCTACATCTATATTAAACATTTAGAAAATAATATAAATCACAAACACTTTCAAAAGGTGATTAAACATTCAAACGGAAATAATACTTAGCAAATAATCTACCCAACAAGATTTAACAATCGAAAGCGAGTAATCATTGGATTAAAGAGTCAACAAGGTATTATCGTAATCCTAGCAACTAAAATTTTAGCTAAGCATAGAGTTGCCATACACAAGTTACTTTAAGAACCAAGGATATGTATAAGAAAATTAGGTACAACCTTTGAATCTTGAATCTCTTTCAGATGTCTTGAATTGCACCGTATTCTCCTTATATCCTTCTCAAGAAACCCTAGATTTTGTAATCTTCCCAAGAGAATTTGTGTTTTTGTTTTTGTGTGTGTGTGTGTGTGAGAGAGAGAG
>NW_019260846.1:0-1033 GCF_002742605.1 Olea europaea var. sylvestris | reverse complement strand
TCAAGAAGCGAGAAATGTGTGTATTTGGATGATTTCAAGAAGTTGGCATATTATATGGGAAAAATTAAATAAGGGTATATTGGAAAAGAAACAAAGCAAAATATTCCGAATTAGAATACAGGTCTATATATTTAAGATAAAAGAAAAAACAAATCCTGTCTATATAATTGAGATGGAGGGAGTATCATTTAAGTTTAAAATTAAAAAATGCTTATTGAAAAGGGCAAAATGAAAAGCTAAAACAAAAGAGGTTTTTCAAAGGGTACAAAATATTTTGCTATCTAAAATTATAATGCGCATTTTAACTTTTCAACCACGAGCGTGTATCTTGAATATACATTTTTATTGGTCTATTTATTTTAAAATGCTATTAATCTTAAATTGATGAGTAATCATGTTAAGATTTAAGTCACCTATATTTTTGAGATGATCGAACCAATCGAATCCTCAACTGACTAATGAAAATAATAGAAATGTTCTAGTGGACCATCTGAAGAAAAATCTATTGGTGACTCAATTCCTACGAATAATGCAACACGTGAATTTTGAAATCTGAATCCTCTTGTGATTAAGGGACGATCTATCCCTCGAGAGTGGAGGAATGGATCTACGCCATAGAAAAAATGCTCAAGTACAACGAAGTTTCAAATGAAAAAAGTGAATTGTGGTCCCCCGAGGTACAGCTCAACTGGTGGATCAATCAACATTGTTTTGCTTCCAGCGGTAGGGTGGAGAGTTCGATTCTTGATGGGAACCTGCGGCCAAAAAATTTGGTATGGAGCAGTCACTGTGGAGGAGGTCTCTTGTGCGCAGTAGTGTACAAGTAATGGGGGGAACCTGTAATCCAGTTGAGGCATAACTCGTGATTTACCCGCTCCAAGGTTCTAGGGGTAAGGGTCTTGGGGGTCCAGGATTTAGTCTGATGTAAGTTGGGATACCTGGATATAAAAAAAAAAAAAAATGTGAATTGTGTGTCTTTCATGTTACGTGGTAGTGATAGGATTTGATTGGGTCACTATACATTGAGACAATG
>NW_019260845.1:0-1033 GCF_002742605.1 Olea europaea var. sylvestris | reverse complement strand
GATATTAATTTTTTCTGAAGGCAAAAATGACACAATTGAAGAAGAAAGTGGTTGATTATTCTACAATTTGATTTTGGGGAGTCTTCATTTCACATAGCAGAAGTTGTGGAGGTAAAAAATGCGAACAAAAGAAGAAGAGAGCAACTATGTTTTCAGACCAAATGGAGAAAGCAAATGAAATGAAAATGGCATTTAATGATGATGGTACAATCAATATATCAGATAACACAGATTTCTAATAGATTACATTCATGGATAGCGTTATATGCACAATTTTCATATATGTAATTGTTGACATCCCTCACATGGAGGGGGCCCATACATAATTTATTATGCGTAGGCTCCCTTCTTGTGAGGCGGATATCATCGATTATGTACACTGGAAGTGTACAAATAGTATTATCCCTAAATTTATTACACTCACTTTAATTGCTAAAATTAGCCTTTTCTTTATGGCTTCCCAATATTTTCATAGTTATTAACATTAAGGATGAGATGGGAATTCAAAAATGATAACATGCTATTACTATCACGAAAGTCAATTGAGAAAATTTGCATGTGCCATGCATCAATCAATAAGGCTTACTTTGGACAAAATTGTAAGCAAATGTTGTGTATTATTTGGGGGGTGCTTGTTGAACAACCCCTTAGAAAACCAGAGGGTTGTGTGGCACCCCTTATTGGGCCAGGGGGGTGCCTTTTCTAGGGGTTGTTCAAATGGATTTCCCCTTATTGCTTTTCTCACGACAAAAAATTGATACAATAAACATATGTGTCTTGCTATAACATAAAAAGAAATTAGTTGCTCGAGGTCCAGGATATAGTCTGACGAAACTGGGTCACCTGGGTTATCAAAATAAAAAATAAAAAGAAATTAGTTGCAGTAAGAAATCATTTCAACTACAGTTCACTATTAGTTTTTTATTCCCACAAAAATAAAGTAGGGAGGGTAATTAATTGATTTTGCTATAGTGCACGCATTTCCCTTCCCACAATAATCCCCTATTTGAGCCTCTTTTTTGAAAAAAAAAAA
>NW_019260844.1:0-1033 GCF_002742605.1 Olea europaea var. sylvestris | reverse complement strand
CGCGACGGTGTCGGAATGGGCTAAAATTTGACAGGTTGATCGGAAACAAAAATCGCGTCAGGGTCAATTTTTTCATTTTTCCGGCGGTGTTGGAATGGGCTCAAATTTGACAGGCTGATCGGAAACAAAAATCGCGCCGGGTGTAATTTTATCATTCTTAGCGACGGTGTCAAAATGGGCTAAAATTTGACCGGTTTATCGGAAACAAAAAACGCACCGGGGGCAATTTCGTCATTTTTCGCGACGGTGTCGGGGTGGGCTCAAATTTGACAGGTTGATCGGAAACAAAAATCGCACCTAGAGCAATTTCGTCATTATTCGCGACGGTGTCGGACTGGGCTAAAATTTGAACGGTTGATCGGAAACAAAAATCGCGCCACGGGCTATTTCGTCATTTTTCGCGACAGTGCCGGAATGGGCTAAAATTTGACAGGTTGATCGGAAACAAAAATCGCGCCAGGGGCAATTTAGTCATTTTTCGCGACGGTGTCTAAATGGGCTAAAATTTGACAGGTTGATCGAAAACAAAAATCGCGCCAGGGTCAATTTTTTCATTTTTTGCAATGGTGTTGGAATGGGCTCAAATTTGACGGGTTGATCGGAAACAAAAATCGCGCCGGAGGCAATTTCGTCATTGTTCGCGACGGTGTCGGAGTGGGCTAAAATTTGCAAGGTTGATTGGAAACAAAAATCGCGCCGGAGGCAATTTCGTCATTTTTCGCGACGGTGTCGGAATGGGCACAAATTTGACAGGTTGTTCGGAAACAAAAATCGCGCCGGAGGCAATTTCGTCATTCTTCGCGACGGTGTCGGAATGGGCACAAATTTGACAGGTTGTTCGGAAACAAAAATCGCGCCGGGGGCAATTTCGTCATTCTTCGCGACGGTGTCGAAATGGGCTAAAATTTGACCGGTTTATAAGAAACAAAAATCGCGCCGGAGGCAATTTTGTCATTTTTCGTGACGTTGTCGGAGTGGGCTAAAATTTGACAGGTTGATCGGAAACAAAAATCGCGCCTAGAGCAATTTCGTC
>NW_019260843.1:0-1033 GCF_002742605.1 Olea europaea var. sylvestris | reverse complement strand
GGCGTGGTTTTTGTTTCCGATCAGCAAGTCAAATTTTAGCCAATTCCGACACAGTCGCGAAAAATGACGAAATCACACCCGGCTCGATTTTTGTTCCCGATAAACCTGTCAAATTTAAGCCCATTCCGACAAAGTCGAGAAAAATGACGAAATTGCCCCCGGCGGGATTTTTATTTCAGATCAAACTGCCAAATTTCAGTCAATTCCGACAAAGTCGAGAAAAATGACGAAATTGCCCCCGGAACGGTTTTTGTTCTCGATAAACCTGTCAAATTTGAACCCATTCCGACACAGTCGGGAAAAATGAAGAAATTTTCGCCGGCGCGATTTTCATTTCCGATAAAACTGCCAAATTTCAGCCAATTCCGACACATTCGAGAAAAATTTCGAAATTGCCCACGATGCGGTTTTTGTTCCCGATAAACCTGTCCAATTTGAGCCCATTCCGACACAGTCGAGAAAAATGACGAAATTTTCGCCGGCGCGATTTTTATTTCCGATCAAACTTCCAAATTTCAGCCAATTCCAACACCGTCGAGAAAAATGACGAAATTGCCCTCGGCGAGATTTTTGTTCCCGATCAACCAATCGAATTTGAGCCCATTCCGACGCAGTCATGAAAAATGACGAAATTGCCCGCGGCGCGATTTTTATTTCAGATCAAACTGCCAAATTTCAGCCAATTCCGACACAGTCGAGAAAAATGACGAAATTGCCCGCGGCGCGATTTTTATTTCAGATCAAACTGCCAAATTTCAGCCAATTCCGACACAGTCGAGAAAAATGACGAAATTGCCCCCGGGGTGATTTTTGTTCCAGATAAACCTCTCAAATTTGAGCCCATTCCGATACAGTCGAGAAAAATGACGAAATTGCCGCTGGAGCGATTTTTATTTCAGATTAAACTGCCAAATCTCAGCCAATTCCGACACAGTCGAGAAAAATTAAGAAAATTGCCCTCGGCGCGATTTTTGCTCCCGATAAACCCGTCAAATTTTAGCCCATTCCGACACAGTCGAGAAAAAAGACGAAA
>NW_019260842.1:0-1033 GCF_002742605.1 Olea europaea var. sylvestris | reverse complement strand
GGTTTAAATTTGGCAGGTGGATCGGAAATAAAAATCGCGCCGGGGCCAATTTCGTCATTTTTCGCGACTATTTCGAAATGGGCCAAAATTTGACTGGTCGATCAGAAAAAAATCGCGCCCGTTGGCAATTTCATCATTTTTCGCGACTGTGTCGGAATGGGCTTAAATTTGGCAGGTTGTTAGGAAATTAAAGTCGCGCCGAGGGCAATTTCATCATTTTTCGCCACTTTGTCGAAATTTGCTAAAATTTGACTGGTTGATCGGAAATAAAAATCTCGCAAGGTACAATTTCGTCATTTTACGCGACTGTGTCGGAATGGTCTTAAATTTTGCAAGTTGATCGGAAATAAAAATCGCGCCGGGGTCATTTTCATCATTTTTCGCGACTGTGTCGGAATGGGCTTAAATTTGGCAGGTCGATCGGAAATAAAAATCGCGCCAGGGGCTATTTTGTCATTTTTCGCGACTGTATCGAAATGGGCTAAAGTTTGGCTGGTTGATCGGAAACAAAAATCTCGCCGGGGGCAATTTCGTCATTTTTCGCGACTGTGTCGAAACGGACTTAAATTTGGTAGGTGGATTGGAAATAAAAATCGCGCCGGGGGCAATTTCGACATTTTTCGCGACTGTGTCGGAATGGGCTTAAATTTGGCAAGTTGATCGAAAACAAAAATCGCCCCGGGGGGCAATTTCGTCATTTTTCTCGACCGCGTCGGAATTGGCTTAAATTTGGCAGGTTGATCAGAATTAAAAATCGCGCCGCGGGCAATTTCGTCATTTTTCGCGACTGTGTCGGAATGGGCTTAAATTTAACTGGTTGATCGAAAATAAAAATCGCGTCGGGGGCAATTTCGTCATTTTACGCGACTGTATCGGAATGAGCTTAAATTTGGCAGGTTGATCGGAAATAAAAATCGCGCCGGGGGCTATTTCGTCATTTTTCGTGACTTTGCCGAAATGGGCTAAAATTTGACTGGTTGATCGGAAACAAAAATCTCGCGGGGGGCAATTTCGTCATTTTTTGCGACTGTGT
>NW_019260841.1:0-1033 GCF_002742605.1 Olea europaea var. sylvestris | reverse complement strand
GGGCTGAAATTTGGCAGGTTGATCGGAAAGAAAAATCGCGCCGGGGGCAATTTCGTCATTTTTCAAGACGGTGTCGGAATGGGATGAAATTTGGCAGGTTGACCGGAAAGAAAAATCGCGCAGGGGGCAATTTCGTCATTTTTAGCGACGGTGTCGGAATGGGCTGAAATTTGGCAGGTTGATCGGAAAGAATAATCGCGCCGGGGGCAATTTCGTCAATTTCGCGACGGTGTCGGAATGGGGGGGAATTTGGCAGGTTGATCGGAAAGAATAATCGCGCCGGGGGCAATTTCGTCAATTTCGCGACGGTGTCGGAATGGGGGGGAATTTGGCAGGTTGATCGGAAAGAATAATCGCGCCGGGGGCAATTTCGTCAATTTCGCGACGGTGTCGGAATGGGGGGGAATTTGGCAGGTTGATCGGAAAGAATAATCGCGCCGGGGGCAATTTCGTCAATTTCGCGACGGTGTCGGAATGGGGGGGAATTTGGCAGGTTGATCGGAAAGAATAATCGCGCCGGGGGCAATTTCGTCAATTTCGCGACGGTGTCGGAATGGGGGGGAATTTGGCAGGTTGATCGGAAAGAATAATCGCGCCGGGGGCAATTTCGTCAATTTCGCGACGGTGTCGGAATGGGGGGGAATTTGGCAGGTTGATCGGAAAGAAACATCGCACCGGGGGCAATTTCGTCATTTTTAGCGACGGTGTCGGAATGGGCTGAAATTTGGCAGGTTGATGTGAAACAAAAATCGCGTCGGGTGCCATTTCGTCATTTTTCACGACGGTGTCGGAATGGGCGGAAATTTGGCAGGTTGATCGGAAACAAAAATCGCGCCGGGTGCAATTTCGTCATTTTAAGTGACGGTGTCGGAATGGGCTGAAATTTGGCAGGTTGATCGGAAAGAAAAATCGCGCCTGGGGCAATTTCGTCATTTTTCGAGACGGTGCCAGAATGGGCTGAAATTTGGCAGTTTGATCGGAAAGAAAAATCGCGCCGGGGGCAATTTCGTAATTTTTCGCGATGGTGTCGGAA
>NW_019260840.1:0-1033 GCF_002742605.1 Olea europaea var. sylvestris | reverse complement strand
CCCCATCACTGATTATCGCTCTTGGTGTGCCATTGTAGGTGAAAATATACTTCTTCAAGAATCCAATCACCATCTTGGCATCATTGGTTGGCAGGGCCACTATTTCCATCCACTTAGATACATAGTCAACGGCTATTAGGATGTATTGCTGTGTGTTTGACGGTGGAAAATATCCTATGAAGTCAATCCTCTAGACTTCAAATATCTCCACTACCAGAATGTTGTTTAATGACATTTCATTCCTCCTCGAGATATTCCCAGTGTGTTGACATCTATCACATCTCTTGACAAACTTGAAGGCATCTCTTAACAGTGTAGGCCAGGAAAACCTCAACTGAAGAATCTTTGCAGCGATTCTTGAAGCTCCAAAGTACCCCGTATAAGCAAATGAATGGCAATGTTCAAGAATTTTGGGTACTTCTTCTTCAGGCACACATCTTCTTATAATTTGATTAGCCCTTCACCTATAAAGAATAGAATCCTCCCAGAAATAATACTTTAATTCAGCAAAGAACCTTTTTCTCTGTTGGCTTGAGTAATCTGGTAGTGGAATGAACTTGGCCAAGTAGTTAACAATGTCGGCATACCAAGGTGATTCTTCCACATTGAACATCTGCTCATCTGCGAAAATCTCATTGATATCCACTGATTCTTTTGTCTCTCCAAGCTCCAATCGGGATAGGTGGTCTGCCACAATATTTTCACTACCCTTTTTGTCCTTGATTTCAATGTCAAATTCTTGCAGTAGTAATACCCAGTGGATCAATCTCCGTTTAGCATCTTTCTTTGTCATCAAATATTTTAGTGCAGCGTGATCTGTGTAGACTATAACTTTAGACCCCACGAGATATGACCTGAATTTGTCGAATGCATAAACCACATCTAAAAGCTCATTTTCAGTGGTTGCATAGTTGATTTGGGCATCATTTAGAGTTTTGCTTGCACAGTAGATCACATGAAAAACCTTGATTCTTCGCTATCCCAATACTGCACCCACAGCATGATTACTGGCATCACACATTAGTTCAAAAGG
>NW_019260839.1:0-1033 GCF_002742605.1 Olea europaea var. sylvestris | reverse complement strand
TAAATGTTTTGTGAAAGAGAGAAAGTATTATTCTATATGAAATTTTATGTGACATGATTGGTAAAGTCAACTATTGATGCCTCAGATTGTTATAATTCCAATACAACACAAATCTCATGTTATCATAATAAGTTGACTTACTCGATTGAATTTTAATTCTATAAAACCGTAAAACACTGTTCGAAAAAGTAACTAGAAAAAATGAAAATATCTTCTTTTTTTATTATTGCATTATCCTAGATCTTAAGACTGAATTAATATTCATTATTAACAAGCCAAAAAACAATATAAATGAATAAAATTTAACAAGACACTAATGTTGGCTGTACAAGTCCTGCGAAAGCTAGCACTTCTCTTAACAAGATATGGTGTATGTACATACGTACAACTTTTTTCCTTTTGGTCATTACAAGTAGAGAGATTGGGCCAAGATGTGGCCGAATAAGAACTTTAAATTGGTAAATTTGTCAATGACTAGACGAAAATTGTCGCACATTATTCAATAGAGATTATTATTATTATTTATATAATTATATTATCGACAAATATAAAATGATTCCCCCCCACTCCCCAAAAAAAAGTATGATAAAAAAACGTTAAAATTCCTCACAGTTAATTATATTGGCAAATTTTTCTATCTTGACATCTAACAAGTAAATTGAGATATTTCTTTTTTTTTTTTTTAAATATTCAAAGTGCGCTTTATTGCACCAATAAGTATTTTGGAATAAGAAGAACCAGAATTTTCTATTTTTGTTTTTCATTCCATTTTATTTATTTTTTTCCCATTGTGAACATACTTTAAGTAATTATGAATGTCTAAGGTGCATAATTACTTACTTGCACGCTCATAAGCATATTAATGAATCTCCACAATTAAAGATAATAATGGGTATCTCATCTTATCTATATTCATGGGCCAAGATTTTTGCCTCATAATTTCACTTGTGGCACAGGAAAAATTATTTATTTTATTTTTTCTTTTCTTTTCCATATTGAACATTATCTGAAGGACTGTTTTAAGAATTTAGAT
>NW_019260838.1:51940-54450 GCF_002742605.1 Olea europaea var. sylvestris | reverse complement strand
TGTGCAGCATAATAGATGAAATGAGCATCATTCATATTTAATTATTAATTATAACTTTCTAATTCTAGTAAATTGCACAAAAAATGAATCAAAATTTTTAGATAGATCATAGATTCACAGATGGAATACTGTCATCCAGTTTAGTGTTGATTATTGTAAAATTCAAATTCGGCGATTAACATAAATTTTTGCTGTGTGTAAGTGTGTTGATTAGATGTCTAATAACACTATATCTTACGTGAATTTTTTGAAAGTAGAGATTTAGAAATTGCGTCAAATGTCCAATGAATCTGTGCTCCCTAGAGCCTACCTGCCTTGCCTCTTCTTCGACTTTGAATGGAAATTTGAATCATAGATTGGAGATGGAGTGTCGGCTGCGGCATGTGAATTGGAGAGTGGAGAAGGGAGGAAAAGGGTTTGACTTTCTTTCACGATTTGGGAAGTGGGGGAATTTGGATTCTTTGTTGGCTACCTTTGCAAAAAAAAATAAAAAAAAATAAAATAATAGTAATAATAATAATAATAAATATTAAATAAATAATAAAATAAAATGGTTTCAGCAAGTATGGTTTGGGCCAATTCTAATTTCATATGAGAATTGGGCATTTGGTGCTAAACAAAAATAGGCCCAATGGCCAGCAATTACCTCATTCACTTTTGGCTTTAGTAATTCAGCCCAATTGCCCAGACCTAAAAAAAGAAGAAACGGGGTCATCTTCTCTTTCTGTCTGTCATCTTCCTCCCCACTCCGGCATGCTTTGCAATTTGCTACGCCTATCCGGCAGTTTTGAAGATTCCGATGGAGCCAGTACGCGCGGCCGCGCCCCCTCGTCGGGTGCTGGCTCCGCGCCTGCTCGTAACCCACTTCTTATTCACGTCTCTCATTTCTACTAAAGGTTTTGTGAGTTTAGCTTTTAGAAGCTTTTCAATGGCTTTAACGTTGGAGGTCGGAGGACCAACGGTAACCAAAATCCCACATGGGTGCATTGTCATTAGCCTCTAATCATTTACGAGTTTAGGAGGAAAAGTAGGCAAAAGGAAACATGTTTAGGATCTATTAGCAGTTGGAGCGAATTTTGCTATCAACAAATTGGCGCCCCATTTTTTTGATCTAGAACCACAAACTGAAAACATCACAAAGAGTAGTAACTACAACAAAGAAAGTGTAAATGTTGAAAAATTGAGAGACAATGAGGCACAATTCAGTGGAAATCAGGCAGACAGTGATTCCAGTCCAAAGAGAGAGTGCTAGGAGACTCTGGAGGAAAAAAAACCTTCGTCATGATGCAAAAGGAAAGTTTTGTTGGTGCAAACCATGTCTGATATGGCTACCTTACTTACGAGTCCTTTCCACGAAAAATGCTACAATGAAGGCACGAATAGGGAACCCGTAGTATGCAACTCCACCTGGGGTAATCCCTTATCAAGAAATGCTACAAGGCAAACAACACCCATCAATGAGTTGTTCACACTTGTGTTAATGGTTCTAAAGACTATCGCCCACAACTGCCAATGACCTACCAAACAAGCATGAGCAAGAGCATTGAGCTGGATCCCATGCACAAGATCACGGATCTTGGCCCATTACAGATCTAGTTTAGAGATGTTTCCTGAATCCCATTCACCCCTTACAGATCCGGTCTCCTCGATCTTGCCTAAATTGAATGTACAACATACTTCATTAGCTTGATTTTAGGGATATTTCTATTCATTTCCTTTCTTTATAATCGTGTATATATACATATCCTATTGAGTATATTGAATACAAGGACATATTCCAATATTATATTCTCTTTTATGGTATCAAAGATCCTTGTTCTTGCACTTTAATCCTAAAACATTGTCCCTATGGCGGAATCAAATACTTTCTCCACCACTTCCGGCCCCCATCACCACTACACCCACCTCCACCTATACGGCCACCACCTTCTCATTTCCCAATATTACCTAGCTCATTTCCATCAAGTTAGATGACTACCTAGTGTGGCTGTCACAAATTTTACAAATTCTTCAAAGCCATGATCTCGGCATAGTAGATGGAATTGACATCTGCCTGTTCAGTCTCTTCCCTTTCACAGATGGAACTGACCATACTTTTATAAATCCAACCTTCGTTCTCTAGACTAAGAAGGACATATGCCTTCTTAGTTGGATCAATGCCACCGTTACTGAGAAAGTGTTGTCTACTATTTATGGACTCAACACTGCTCGACATGTTTGGCTAGCTTTGGCAACACATTTTGCCTCTCATTCTCCATAACTCATTTCCCAGTTGAAGTGCCAACTGACCTTACAGCAAGGTCACAGATCTTGTTCCGAGTTCCTTGCCTCTACTAAACTCTGGCCTGATTAGTTGGCTATTGTTGGAAGCCCCATTCCTAAGGAGGACCTTATTTCCTTTGTTATCAGCGAACTTAACTCCTCCTCCACATCCTTTGTCACTGCCTTCTCGTTTGCTATTCATTACAATGCCTTTTTCATTTGAAGATTTTGAAGCAAAACTTTTGAGT
>NW_019260838.1:41372-43573 GCF_002742605.1 Olea europaea var. sylvestris | reverse complement strand
TATATATATATATATATATATTGGGAGGCGGTAGTCTTCCAAATCCAAAAAAGCTCATTTCATTTCACACACACAGATAGAGAGAAAACGAGGAAAGGAGAGAAAAGAAGAAAAAAAAGGGGAGGAAAAAAAAATTGGAAAGTTCCCCTATGTAATTAGAAAATAAGTGGTCTAGACTATTAGGTTTGAATTTCTCAATTTTAAAAGGTAAGTAAAAAGTTACTTATTGTCAAATTATGTTTAATTTTATAGTTGTTAGACTAAATATAATTTTATTGAAGGAGTTAAGTACAATAAACTATGAAATTGAGTAAAGTGAAAGAAAAATTAGTTTTAGTGATTAAAGAGACTATGAAAAGCGCTTAAACGTGAAATAATTTAAGTTTGGGTATCGCGCTATTTAATTATTGAAATTACTTAAAATAATTAATTGTTAATTTAAAAATTATATCATATTTCAGGCGACGATATTGACATTGGGCAGCTTACCAACCGAGTTGATTTTGTGAACGTAGTTCTGTAAGTGGAAAAACTTAAATTTTTTTAAATTATTTATAAATTAAGTATATTATCAAGGTATGTGCAATTATGTGTTCGATTATATGATTATTACGGAAATCTCTTTTATTATGATACATGTAAAATTTCAAAGATTAGTTGTGGTACATTTATGACTTGGTATGTGAAACATATATGATATTGAGACCGGCCAGAAAAGTACCCATAATTATATACTTCTTCTAATTCACAGAGGGGCCTTGGCCGTATTCTAAAATTGATTATCAGAGATCTTTGAGACCGACTTTCGTTCACGGAGGGGGCAAATGCCCGTGGCGAAGTTCTTAACTTGAGGGGCGAATTACAAATTTTAGTCAGAGGGTACATTTTTGGTGGATCACATATGATGTTATGAGATGATGGTATAGATATCAGCTGATAACTATATCGTTGATATAAGATGATATTTACAGAATTATGAGAATGTCTCATTTTTTTGCTATAAATTTTATGAGGCTATCGTGTGAATTACTAAACGATATGAGCTTGATGTCTATGTATGAGAAAAATGTTTAAATGAAAAAGTATAATTATTTTCAAACTTCTCCACTCACTCAACTATCAATTCATATATTTTCCCGTAATTTTCTTAAAGGTAGCAATTGATTCTTTTTAATTGGAAGAGCCTAATGATTTCGGTATGAGAGTCACACGACATGTTGAGTGTTATAGCTCATTTTGATGAAGTACAAAGTAAATAATTTGGGCCCATCGCATTTTGTTTTACATAAACATTTGATTTTGATGCATTTTTTGAAGTAACTCATAGTCAATCTTGGTAATAGATTTGACATCTAGTCGGCATCTATCATCGGCGCACGTCACGTCTCGGGTCCACTAGGGTGATTCGAAACAGGTCGTGTTACCACCACTATTCACCTTAAAGTTTCAGCAATAATGGCAACTAATCAAGCAAAATTGGGTCCCGAACGCGTAATGGGAAAATCTTTCCAGAACTACAATTTTACCTAAAATAGAAATTGAACATCACCACATGGTCCGTCTCGTTGTTTGGAAATTTTTTTCAAAAGACACCGTAGTCAGAAAATAGCGGACGTGCCCACACGTGCAACGTCAGAACTGCCATGCACTGTCGTACCACCTTACATGCTGGTCGCCCAGCTGTACCTCCACTTGCACAGCACAAATCCAGCCTTCATTTCACCATATTCCTTCTAGTTTTGCCGAAAAATGAGATTGTATATCTATTTTTTTATGAAAAACTGGGTAATTTTTTTATCATGTTTTCTGGAATGTTTTTGGATTGTTTTTTTGACCAAAATCCACCACTTAGAAGCTCTAATACCAATTATTATGGAAGCTCACTTTAAGATCTATGAAACGATAATTTTCAAGCTCAATTTCACGTTACATTTCTTTACAAAACAATCAACCCAAACATCGCCGATCCACAATCAATATATTCACCTTGGTTCATTTTCAATCAACCTGCAAAGGACAAGATATTGGTGTTGATTTGTAGCGACAAAGGTAAAACTAATGGAATGAGGCACAAAGAGAAGACCAAAACTCAAAAGCTGGCACACGATTTTTGGCAAAAAGCAGGAAGCCGTTTTCTCTCTTTTTGAGCAGCCATTTTTCGCTAAATTTCACACAATATTATATATATATATATATATATA
>NW_019260838.1:28459-34073 GCF_002742605.1 Olea europaea var. sylvestris | reverse complement strand
AAGTATTTCAGATCCTTCGAAACTTTCATATGAGGCTAAACCCTCTTAACCTTATATTTGGCATTGGATTAGGAAAATTTCTCGAATATATGGTAAATAAACAAGGGATTGAGGCTAATCCGGCTAAGATACAACCCTTACTGATATGTAATTCCCAACCAAACCACAGAAGGTTTAAAGCCTCAATGGAAGGGTTGCTGCTTTACGCAGATGTGTATCTAAGGCGACTGATAAGTGTTAGTTATTCTTCTTGTTCATTAAATGAGGTAAAAAAAGGTTCTAATAGCCACAAAATCGGCAAGCTTTTCAAGCATTGAACGAAAACTTGGGGAAAGCTCCATTATTATCCAAACCAGTAAGATATTAGATATAACAGTAAATCCAATTCTTGTAACGAAAGGCAATAAAAAACAACTGCCATTATATGATATTGTAAAACAAGGTCTAAAATGTGTAATGTGTGACAATGCATTTTGATTGAGTGTCAAATATTACAAGAACACGCGTGCCTACACAAAGTATATCCGTAATTATATGTTTCCCAATTTTTAATATTATTTTTAATATTCTAAACTAATAAATAAATAAATAAAATAATGCATTCTTTGAATTTTATAAATATTCTTTAATTTTTTTTAAAAAAATAATGTTCAAAATCATAAATACTACAAGTACTTGAACTTTATATATATTCTTAAACTAACAAGAACATGATGCTCAAAATCATAAATACTACAATTACTTCCTAATCAGTTCCTACAATTAAATTAGACATGAACGTTGGCTTAAAAAATTCTAAATATTGTCTAACCCTTTATCGTATTCTAATCCAAACTCCTCTTCATTCAAGTAATCTTGTGTGCCATTGACGTATAATCATCTTCATCGAGCTTCCTTATTTCAACTCGAGTATTTCTATTATCTCGTGTAAATGGTAAGGTATCGTTATTAACCTCCTTTTCATCATCACAACTATCAACAATCTAATATTGTTTATTATTAGCATCGCTTACTAGTAAACCTGGAGAAAGATCGAAGAAGAGAGAGGCTCTAGCTTAGTGTAGATAGTTTGCAACCCTATGAAAATTTGTTTTATTTTCTATTGTTTTAAACGTCAAAACCCTACATTGCTGTATATAATTCATGGCCTTGGGTGACTAGGGTTAATTTAATATTTGTTGGGGCCAGTTTATTGTTTTTTTAGTTATAAAAATGGATCAGGTTTTGCCAAGCTAATTTTGACACAGTTTTTGACCGTATTATCACACTCATATCCCATATGAGGTATTTTGAAAAATTATTGAACATATGCACGCATTTTAGAATATTGAGTAAAACACATCAAGATGTAGAAACTAGATATCTGAAGATGGAAAAAACTAGCCTTGGCACTAATAACTGCATCCCTAAAGTTGCAACCTTACTTCCAATCCCATAGCATTGATCTCTTAATGAACTATTTCTTATAATAAAATTGCAATAACCTGATGTCTTGGGAAGGCTAATTAAATGGTTCATAGAGTTAATCCAGTTCGAGTTCAACTTCAAAATCAATCCACTTTCGAGGGACAACTTTGGCCAATTTCATAATAGAGTTTGCAAATCAGCCTTATAGTGATTGGAATTGAACCTACCGAAACACATGTATTATAACTTTTTATGGATAGTTCTTTATGAAAAATGTATCAGGACCAAGGATTGTCTTAGTTAGCCCAAAGGACCACGCTTTAAACTCCGCATTGAAATTTCATTTTAGGACAACAAATAATATGGATGAATATGAAGCTTTGCGGGCAAGACTTCAACTAAACTAAAGAAATAGGCATGAAAATAATTAGTGCCAACAGTGACTCATAGTTAATTGTTAGTTAAGTCAATGGAATGTTTACAATGAAGGATAAGAACATGGCTGCATACCTCAATGTAACTGATCTCTTCGAATATTTTGAAAATGTTGAATTAATCAAATACCAATGATGAAAAATGGCTATGTGGATGCCTTACCTAAACTTGCTAGTTCTAAAGAATTTAACTTCTGGAAAATGGTATTTGTGGAGCAATTAACAGGTCCCTCCATATCCATCGAACTCAGTGAGGTGCACAACCAATCTCTTCCAGAGAAGAAGGCTGAATCACATAAGATTAGATTAAAATCTGCTAAATATGTAATGCACGACAAAATTTTATATATGAAAGGGTATTCTACTCTTTTATTTATATATGTCGAAAATGATGAAGTAGTCCCTAATCTTTTTTATTGTTTGCAGACTTTACCTTAATTTTCATTTTGTACCAGTGGAAGTTCCTAATCTTACATAAATATGTGTCTGATGTCCATCCTGACGGAAACCGTCCAAAACATCGTTCAAAAACACCTTCCAAACTAATATCAACATTTAATAAAATCGTCGCGGTAGTAGATAGTTCAAAAAATTTTCCCGATCAATTGACAGTGTTTTGGACGATTTCCGTTCAGATGGGCCTCAAGTGCATATTTATAAAAGGTTAGGGACCGTCGTTGGCATAAAATAAAGGTTAGGGTAAAGTTTGCAAAAAATGAAAAAGTTAGGGACCGTTGCTGCAATTTTTCCAGAAATTAATGCAACAAATGATAGAAAGAAAGGCAAAAAAGGATTGAAGGAGTATACCTAATAATGAAGTTACCTGGATAATTGGCAGAAGAAGAAAATCTTTAATCATTATAGGAAGAAATGCTTAAGAAATTTAAAGAAGAAGCGTGTAAGAAGTCCAAAAGAATTAGAGGACTTCCCTTTTATAAGAGACGGCTAATACAAACCTTGACATTTGAAAAAATCAAAATTAATCTTTACCATCAATCTCCAATGTAGTCTATACCGTCGAAATAAAAAATGGAGCCATTAATAGAAATTGAAATCAAAAGCTCAAATCAGTGAAACCCTCCACGCATGACAAGCTTTTAAAATTTCATGTTACACAAATTTTGATAAAATAGAATCAATCGACCCAATGAATGATGTTGGCACCTTTTCACATCTCACATAACCATCAAATTTTGGAAATACTTCGTATGTTGGGATGAGCAGTCATTTGCCACAATTTAAAGCCCTACACGAAGTACAAATACTAAGCTTACATTTAATGGACTGTTGTCGAATACAAATCTTCGATTGAGGTATGAGCAACATTAAGATGACAAAAAAATTCTGGTTGACCTTGAGTCCACGAACTAACATAGATATTAATTTGAATTTGTGGACTATTGTTATGACCAAAGGGAACCACATTGCTTAGGAAAAAAAACAGGGTGCATATTTCGTCCATGTTAATGTGAGGCTCGCAAACCTTTGAACAGCCTTTCAGCACTCTTTAAAGACTAAGCAAAGTACACAAAGCTTAATGAAATTATGATGAATGATTTGTTAAGCGAGGCCATGGATTACGAGTCATCAAGAGTTGGGTCTCTAGTGATGAAAGGTGGTGATTCAACACCCTTCTAGTTACCCAGTAATGTTTGGCGTTTCCACCACTCCGTCAAGTATGCAAGACCTGCAAAATGAAGGCGGGGCTTTCTCCCCCGTTTTACCTCCGGCGTGAGAATTAGTTTTCAGACTTGGAAAGAATATATTTGAAAATCAGATGGCTAAAAACGAGAATGTGAGCTAAAAAAATCATCCCTTACCTGCGTCTCATCCGGGGGTATTTATAGATATTAGGCACTAGGTAACCGCTGGGCGGTTGTGATGCCACGTGTCCCACGATGATATTCCCACTACACCCACGTTCTGAGTGATGAGCCCTTAACTTCCCGTCTGAAGATTGTACCTGTATTAGCGGCCATGTAACCTTGTCGATTCGTTAAAGGTTTTATGGCTAAGTGTTTGGACAAAGGATATCATTCCCGTTGAAGATTTCGCTTAGTGGTAGAATGATTTCTTGGGGTAGCGGTAGAGCGCTCCCTAGACGTAGTGGTAGAGCGCTCCCTAGACGTAGTGGTAGAGCGCTCCCTAAATGTAGTGGTAGAGCGCTCTCTGGGTGTAGTGGTAGAACGCACTATGAGGGTCGATGGCCTTGCATCGGTGTGCTGTGATCTGCCTTGCTCGTCCTCGGGGGTGTCTCCTTCTACCAACCTATATCATTAGCCCCTCTATCCCTTGTCGATGTTTTCGGCAAGGGGTAGCAATTTTAGGTTGGTTTGAATTTTTTTTTTTTTTATATAAAGAGAAAAGAATAGTTCGTATTAGCAAATCGAATCATATAAGCACGATCGAGTGGCAATTGTACTGTACACATGAATCCTCATGAATGGCTTTAATATTGGAGGGAGATTTCCCTCCAATTCCCCCCCAAAAAATTTGAATTCTAGTGTTATAAAAAGGAGGGGTAATTCTCATTCTAGAAAATCACTTTCATTTTCTCTCAACTTCCTAGATTTTCTCTCTTCTAAGGTAATTTCCTCTCTTTATTTACATCCAAAGTCTTGCTTTAAATTTCTTCTCTTCATCATTTTTGTTGTCATGTATAAAACTATCCTTTCTTCTCCTTCCAATGAAAAAAGTGATGGGGGGTGTAGTGATTCGACCGGACCTTCGTCGGAGGATGCCGGCGGGAGTCTGACCGACCCACGGGGGGGTCGGTCGCCGGCCAGCGGGGCTGGTTGCTCGACCAGCCCCGCTGGTCGACCAGCTGGTCGACGGGTGTCGACCAGCTTGGCTGGTCGACGATCGACCAGTCATAGGGCTGGTCGTCTACCGCCGTCCATTAATTCTCGTGGTTGGTCCGGTCCTTCGATTCGCCCTTGTAGTGACTCGCCCCCTTCATCCAGCAAATCCCTTTATGATAGTGATAGTGAAACTCATTCGGTTGACTCTCAGCCATTCGTTCCAAATCTCCCAAAGAGACACATTGGTTCTTCCAAATCTCCAGGCCAAAACTTGGAAATCGGGCGTGACCCGACCGGTGAGGTTGTCCCCTTTGATATCCCAAAAAGTTATAGTCTCTACAATTCGCCACTCAAGCTAGAAAAATGTCTAGGAAAGTATGACCGGGTTGATGATTACGTCTATAGAGCCCCTGGTCCTAAAGAAAGGCTCCCCGGGTCCGACCCCCGTGAGATAGCCATGTACAAGGATGTTATGGACGGGGGTTTTCGGTTCCCCATTCATCCCTTTTTTGTATCGATTTTCAACGAGTTCCACCTTACTCCTAGTCAAATTAATCCTAATGCATGGAGAAAAGCGTTATATTTTCTGTACGTCTGTCTCAAAAAGGGAATATCACCTTCCATGGATCTTTTCAGGTGTATCTTCGAAATGCATGAGTTAGTTCAGTGTAATGCCTTTGTCTATTTTACCACTAGGGTACCTATGCAATTTCCTAAGTTTAGGAATTCGAATAGTGGATGGAAGTCCCGATTTTTCTTCGTCCGGCCTTCAAAGAGTAAGTTTTCTTTCAACACAAACTGGCGACACCCCCAAATTCGTCTCTTCAATAGCCAAGTAGAAGCTACTCCCTTTCTAGAGCTCAAATCCAGGACTTGGTTGATGTTCCGGCCCTTGCACCTGACTTAGGGTCAGTCCTTACCATGAAGAACATGTTGAAAGTGGGGATGAGTCGTCCAATTGGTAGGTCGTTT
>NW_019260838.1:9825-12297 GCF_002742605.1 Olea europaea var. sylvestris | reverse complement strand
AAATAATTTGGTTCTTTTCTCCTTCACCAACCTGTATAAAAGACATAAAGTTTGCTATGTTTTATTCTTCAAGATTTGTCTTGTTTAACTTTAACAATGTGCAAGAATGCATTTCTATGGAAGAAAAATTCTTGCTAAGGTAATTTTCTGTAATGGCTGAGGAGAATTTTTTAGGTACTTGATTTGATTATAATATAGTCTACTTGTAAACGAAGTGTGCTTCTAGATATTCATTTATAGTTTTGCATCCTTGATACAAGATGCATGGGTCAAGGTCATGCTGCGTTATGAGAGCTCTGAACTAATTATGCACACGAAAAATAGTGTGGTTTTGGTTGATTTTTGCTTGATTTTAGAATTGTTCTATATCTTATTGCTTCAGTAATTATTATACGCTCAATTATATGATTTTCTACTAACGTCCATAAATTGTTCGTGGATCTCATATTAATGTGAATATATTAGCTCTAAATCTATACCAAAATCTACATCCACTTTGTATATTAAAAGGACAAAGGAAGAAATATATTTATATTATGTTGATGCTACTTTTGAAGCTCTTAGGGTTCTTCTGAGTTGAAATATGTTCTTCTCTGGTGTTTGTAGGTATCATCCTGCATGTGTAGGTATGAACGCTGAACAAGCAAAGGAATTAGATCATTTTGTTTGTTCCGAATGTGTATCTGACATGGATGTGAAGAAATCTCATAATACCCCACTCACAAATGGAAAGGTTAGTTCACATTCGAGCATTGCCTGGTCTCGGTTGCTGTAATTCATTTCAGCACTACTTTTTTTCTTTTTCTTTTTTTAATTTGGTGTTATATGATTTTTAATTTTTTACCCTACATAGACTATGATATATGCTTGCTGTATGGACTGTTCCATTATAACCCTTATAAATGAACCTGGTGGGGGAAAATATGCAGGTCAAAAGCCTGTGGACACCCACCACCACCACCACTTACCTAACACATGTGAAGGGGTAAAAAAGGAATCTCTCAGAGGAAAAAAATGTAACATAATCTTATTAACATTTCACTATACATGCGTTTGAACCAGGTTAAAGTTTGTTGGTGCTATATATTTGGCTTTACTAATTTGGACCATTATTTTCTAGAGAGGGCGTCCTATAAAGCGCTTACAGAATAATTTCACTCATCTGATCCTGAAAAGAGATGTCGAATTTGTTCCTATAAAGGAAATGACGCATAACTATTCTACATTTGAACTCATAATTCCCTTCTTTTCTTTGAACGTGTATTTGTTATCCAGAGGTTGTTTGACAAAGCTTTAGTTGAAGCAGATTTTGAAAAAGATGATGAAAATGTGTGGTTTGAATAAATTGTTGACTTCGATCTCAACGTTTTAAGCGTTCCCAAACAGACGCTAATTTTCTTGCAGAACGATGATGGCTAATTAATTAACATAATGGAATAGCAACCTTTTTTCCTATTTAAGCTTTGTTATAGATTAAAATTTGATTTTAATTTCAAGTCAAACTCATCAAGTAATTTTAATCACACATTTTAGGGGATGCACAACTTGTCAATAACACATTTCATCAACTTTTATCAAAATTTATTGAAAATTTGATCTTATTCTACACCAAACAGGGCTAAGCTTCTGGAGGTAAGTCTACTGAGGGCTAATTTCCTTCATTAAATTCTGTTGTTCTATAGTTGAAAAGTCAAAAATCTGCCAGTATTTTCAATAGTTTATCATTTACTGATGGGTAAAATCATACATATATTGGGGCATTGGTAGCACTGATGCCTTGTGACGGTAGTGGGAGACGGATTGAAGGAGAGTCAAAGTTGATGTTATAGGCGGAGTGAGAGAGAAGAAAAGTGGAAGGATGACTCTAAGGGGATTGGAAAAGATTTTTATTTTTACCTTGATTTTCATACTATCAGCAGGATTTACTATTTGGTAAGGATAGAACAAATTGGGTTCGATACTTTGTTTACAGACATAAATTGTATCTTTGAGCGTCAACGATTAATCTTCTGCATTATAAAATACTTTTTTTCTTGGTTCTTTTTACCAACCAGTTTCAAAAACAACGTAATATTATGTAAATTATTGATGAAGTTTATCTTTTAGTAAATTTCCGTACCACCTTTCCTTTCCCTTGGCAAATCATTGGTTATATCATTTTTCCAATGGATTATACTGTTCATCAATATTTATTTATTTTGATGTTGTGGTACCAAGTGATGTTCTATTGTCTTTTGGCGGGTTAAGGTGAGTGATGCTAATTATAACTTGTTGCTTTACAGTTTCTGGTTCTTTTCTGCATTTTAATATTCACTTAATATGTATCTTAATATTTTGCTACTCTGTTTACTGCTCGTGATAGCCTTACCTGAATGGATGCTGCCATGCTGGTCCCCTCAAGTAGATACATGATATATTCACCCCGTTTTTGCCCCTTTATTGATGTTATAATTTTTGGAATAGTTTTTTTTT
>NW_019260838.1:0-1255 GCF_002742605.1 Olea europaea var. sylvestris | reverse complement strand
ATTAGACTCTATCCCTAAAAGAATTCTTCCATGTTACACATAAAAGTTGAACACCATGGATATCTGTATACACTCCTTCCAAGTGGTTGCGAAAATACTAGTTTGTTTTGTCTCACAGCCTTTCTTAGTCTTTGCTCAAACACCTCTTACTCTACTGTGTTTTATGAAAATGTACATGTCGGCAATTTTTTGGCTGTATTGTTGGCATTTTTCCCCACCATAATTTATTTGATAACCAGCTATCAAAGAGGAAATTTGACTTCTCGAGTCTGTCATGGCAAATTTATCAGCATCCGTGCAGACTATCAAGTCCAAAGCCACCAACTGCTATAAGGATTTGGTTTATTAAACCATTCACTAAAACCCTTAGGCTACTCTGTTGGAAACTTGGTTATTAAAAAGCAATTTATTATCAACTTCATCCAAATATTCAGATAGGTTTCGTTAGTTAATTCATGCATATGAATGATTAACTTGTTTTACGCCTCGAGTAGATTATAGTGGTATATTTGGATTTACAAAATCAATTCTAGATGAATGAGAAATTGATGTCCAAAGTGAGATTAGAAAAAATGAATTTTGCCTATATTACTTGAGCGGTATCCTCATGAGCAATGAGCGGCCAACTTTCTGAAAAAGACGCTCAAGCGGTGGATCAGCGACCAGGGCCGAAGGAACGATCTAAAGGGTTTTGTCTCTTTGTGAAACCTGTTGAATTTTGGGGCGTGTCTCCCTGGCTACAATCCCTTGATCTCTATAAATTGGACTATCTTGATGGTCTAAATTCGTTAAAAATCATATGCATTGATTACATTACATCAAACCACTCCAGAAATTATAGTTTTCTTGCATCAAAAATCCATTCAAACTAGAGAGTTCGTTTCAATTTCAAGTTTTTTGTTTCTTGCCATTTGAAGTCCTTTTGCTGCAAGGAGAAACCATTGTATTTTGGGAGGCGATTGCCAAGACTTCGTTTACACTTTGACGAGGAAAATTCTTCTTAATGACATAGTGTTAAACACTAGCCTTGATTTATAAACTTTATTGTTCTTCCTCATTTCTGCGTCGGTGTTTTGTCGTTACAAGTAGGTGATTACTTTGTTTAAATTATTCAAAAAAATATACAATTCACACACAATCACCCTCACTATCTAGAATCAGCTAATCAATCACATTATCAATAATGACAGCCAAAATAATTTTAGTGAGAAACATGTTGTAATTATGAACTAGTCAACATCGTAGCAAAACACTG
>NW_019260837.1:0-1033 GCF_002742605.1 Olea europaea var. sylvestris | reverse complement strand
TTCTTGATTTAATATGCCAACTATATTTTTGAACTTGTGAAGCAGCCACGAGTTATGAGAACTTGGTACATTCAATTGTTTACAGGTTCAAACGTTATCTTTTAGTTTATTTATGAATTATGCCTTTTTAATTTAGTTTGACGTGATGTCCTTGATTTTGTTGATATTTCCCTTTGAACTTCCTGAAAATGTGTTTAAATGAAGAAAATGTGAGTCATTGTAAAGAGTTTGGATTTGTCCAGTTCTTTTGGATCCAATATCGATATTTTTTGGAATCAACCTAATATGATATCTGTATAGAATCAACTAGATTGTAATTTTAAATCAGTTTTGAAAATTCGATGGAATCAACAAGTATTTGATCGATTGATTTGGGCATACTTCCATCTTCTTTGGTTTTTATACTGTTTAAATAAATTGTGATACAGGAATGCTAGGAAGCCTTTAGCGAACTCTCGAAAGGAACCAAATTATATCATCTTTCTTGGAAAACATGTGGAACGATAGCCGATCCCTCACCAATCACCTTGGTACAATAGACTATATTCATCCTCTACCGTTAATTTTTTTTATTACCTTTTTAATTGTGATATCTTATTATTGTGCCTTTTTTCTTTTTCCTTGTTTATAAATGCATTAGGTGGGTTACTTTATGTGAGGTGGACAGTTTGTAATATTATTGAATTTCCTGAAAATGTGTTTATATAATGAAAATGTGACATTGTAAAGAGTTTGAATTTGTCCAGTTCTTTTGGATCCAATATCGATAGTTTTTTGGAGTCAACCAAACACAGTGTTAGTATAGAATCAACTAGATTCTTATTTTAAATCAGTTTTGAAAATTCGAAGGATAGTTCCATCTTCTTTGGTTTTAAATCAATTGTGATACAGGGAATCAACTAGACTTTTTTATTTTTATTTTTATTGTGATTTCTTATTATTGTGCCCTGTCTCTTTTTTCTTGTTTATACATGCATTAGTTGGGTTACTTTATGTGAGATGGATAGTTTGTAATATTATTGAGCTCTTACTT
>NW_019260836.1:0-1033 GCF_002742605.1 Olea europaea var. sylvestris | reverse complement strand
TTTTGATTTCATGATAACTTCGGGTTTGTTCATTTTTGGCGAATTGCTAGTCTAACTCGATCGGAATCGAGCCAATGAAAAGTAATTTTTCATTTTGATGATAACTTCGGGTTTGTTCGTTTTTGGCGAATTGCTAGCCTAAATCGATTCGCATCAAGCCAATGAAAAGTGGCTTTTTATTTCATGATAACTTCGAGTTTGTTCGTTTTTGGCAAATTGCTAGTCTAATTCGATTGGAATCGAGCAAAAGAAAAGTGGGTTTTCATTTCATGATAACTTTGGGTTTGTTCATTTTTGGCGAATTGCTAGTCTAAATCGATAGGAATCGAGCTAATGAAAAGTGGATTTTGATTTCATGATAACTTCGGGTTTGCTCATTTTTGGTGAATTGCTAGTCTAATTCAATTTGAATTGAGCCAATAAAAAGTAGTTTTTCTTTTCATGATAACTTCAGGTTTGTTATTTTTTGGCGAACTATCGAGCCAATAAAAAGTGGTTTTTTTATTTCATGACAACTTCGGGTTTGTTCGTTTTTAGTGAACTGCTAGTCTAATTTGATTGGAATCGAGCCAACGAAAAATGGTTTTTCATTTCATGATAACTTCGGGTTTGTTCGTTTTTGGCAAATTGCTAGTCTAATTCGATTGGAATCGACCCAATCAATAGTGATTTTTGATTTCATGATAACTTCGAGTTTGTTCAATTTTGGCGAATTGCTAGTCTAATTCGATTGGAATGGAGCCAATGAAATGTGGCTTTTGCTTTCATGATAACATCGGATTTGTTCATTTCTGGCGAATTGCTAGTCTAATTTGATTGGAATCTAGCCAATGAAAAGTGGTTTTTAATATCATGATAACTTTGGGTCTGTTCGTTAATGGCGAATTAATTGTCTAATTCGATTGGAATCGAGCCATTGAAAAGTTGTTTACGATTTCATATAACCTCGGGTTTGTTCATTTTGGGGAATTGCTAGTCTAATTCGATTGGAATCGTGCCAATGAAAAGTTGTTTTTGATTTCATGATAACTTC
>NW_019260835.1:0-1033 GCF_002742605.1 Olea europaea var. sylvestris | reverse complement strand
TTTTCTTTATACAAGATTTTGATCAACTAGTTAAAGGTCGTTCCATATTCGAAATCAACCCACCAAACAAATAACTACCATCCCCAATCTTACACACCCAGGCAAAATCCACTCACAAGAGTTTAATGTGTGTAGTACAGTGGCACATGCAATAACCTATACCAATTACTCCAAACAAAGTTAATGGAATTGTTATTCATTAATCATTAATTATATTGTTACTTGATTAAAATAACACGTCCATAAAAAAGTGTCAGTTGGAAGTGTTCTGACTTCAAAAGTCATTTTTTAAATATTTTTCTTTAGAATAAATGAATAATGCAAAAGGAACCAATAAACGAAGAATAAATGTGCATACATGAATACATAGATATCATGAATAATGCAGGTGCGTAAACCTAAACACCTAATCAATGAGGGACACAAACTCTCTTACCATGAAGAGCAACATGAGTAGCACCATAATTAACATCATCACTTTGACCCGTGAATTCACTCTTTTTTACCCAAATCTTCTTAGAAGATGTAATCTTAGTCAATTGAGTCATCAATTCAACCAAATGACACGCTCGATTAGTCAAGAATCTAACACGAGTAGTTAGATTTTGTTTGTTGTTCCTAATCAATGGCTTGCAACATTTAGGTCTAATGTAACCTAAAACACTGTTGTCGTGACACGTGGTAATGAACCTAGGACCAAATTTAAGTTGAGGAACTATAGATACTCTAGGTCCAGGTGTCACTCGTTTATAATTAACATATGTAGAAGCCAACTTGGTTTTAAAAGATGAAGTAGCATGGCTATTATGTTTATTCAATCCGTTATCTAAGGACACTTTAAGTTGGGTGCTAGTTTTTTTGAAAATCACTAGTAAGAGTCTTAACCTTAACATCTATGGACACTTTCTCTAACCCCAGCTCATTCAATCTACTACTAGACTCGTTGAGTTTGTCTTCTAGACTCTCCTTTTCTACCTCAAGTTTATGCAATTGCTTAAAGGCAGAGCTATTTAACGTTTTCAACTTAAAGCAC
>NW_019260834.1:0-1033 GCF_002742605.1 Olea europaea var. sylvestris | reverse complement strand
ACAAAATACATAGAAGAACCGACCACTAGCTAAAACCAAGTAATGTGCAACTTTTAAGAACAAAACTGACTTGCAACGAAAGAACTCCAAAATGGAGGACAAGGTACATGGAAACAGCAAACAAGAAAATCCCAATTCGGAGACTACTCTGTTATTGACAAAGAATTGAGAAAAAATTACCTTCCATTCACTCCTCGTGAGCTCTCTCTCTATCCCATGCATCCATAGTTACGCAGAAAATCTCCTTAGAATATAGTCTAGCTAAGGACGAATGACTGCTTCCATCATCGTTTTGACCACTTCCCTAGAACCCGTTGTTCCTGACATTAAAAACTACTTGTTCCTTCCACTTTAATAGGAGCGCGGCAGGCATGGCCACAATATTGGATTAGCTGTGCCGCTAGTTGCCAAATATAGCAGCATCCCACGATACTTTGGAGGACATCGTTCTAAGCTGGGCAAAACCCGAGATTTCTTCCCGTAGCACTTTCAAAGGATTTTCCAAAGCTTTAAGAATGTATCTAAATAGAGGCCGCCTCATAGACTTTTGATTAAGGCAAGACCTATCAACGATTGCCACTGCCCACACTTCCTCAATATATATATAATGCACAAGCTGCAATTAGTGGTCTGAGATTGGAAGAACTTTCAGCTTTATGACATTATCATCTTTAGCCAATCCAGAAAATCATAATAAATAAACGAACAAAACTATGAATTATATATTTATTTCCTTCTTATAATTTCCCCAAGAACTTTTGATGTCAAATGGCCAGAAGTTGTATGTGCTTATATTTATTTTTCTATTCCAAAAGTTAAGTCATTTGGCTCCCAATATCACCTTACATCATAATTTGACCTAGTATAATATCCGTTTGGAACATGATAATTTGTAATGATTATATAAAGTGGCATTTAAGTTGAAAGCTTTATTAAGAAAGAAAAAGTTCACTTGATTTGGACAAATCACTCCCAAGGTTTGAAAACTCTAGCAACTCCATATAAAAGGTGCATAATTAGAAGTTAGAACTAT
>NW_019260833.1:0-1033 GCF_002742605.1 Olea europaea var. sylvestris | reverse complement strand
GCCAATGAAAAGTAGTTTTTGATTTCATGATAACTTCGGGTTTTTTCCTTTTTGGAGAAATGCTAGTCTAATTCGATTGGAATAGAGCCAATGAAAATCGATTTTTGATTACATGATAACTTCCGGTTTGTTCGTCTTTGACAAATTGCTAGTCTAATATGATTGGAATCGATTCAATGAAAAGTGGTTTCTGATTTCATGATAACATCGGGTTTGATCATTTTCGACGAATTGCCAGTCTAATTCGATTGGAATGGAGCCAATGAAAAGTGATTTTTGATTTCGTGATAACTTCGGGTTTGTTCTGTTTGGCGAATTACTAGTCTAATTCGATTGGAATCGAGCCAATGAAAAGTGGTTTTTGATTTCATGAAAACGTCGGGTTTGATCATTTTCGGTGAATTGCTAGTCTAATTCGATTGGAATCGAGCCAATGCAAAGTTGTTTTGATTTTATGATAACTTCGGGTTTGTTCATTTTTGGAGAATTGCTAGTCTTATTCGATTAGAATCGAGCCAACGAAATGTGGTTTTCAATTTCATGATAACATCGGGTTTGTTCGTCTTTTGCAAACTGCTAGTCTAATTCGATTGGAATTGACCCAATGAAAAGTGGTTTTTGATTTCATGATAACATCTGGTTTGTTCATTTTTGGCGAATTACTAGCCTAATTCGATTGGAATCGAGCTAATGAATAGTGGTTTTTGATTTCATGATAACTTCGGTTTTGATCAATTTCGATGAATTGCCAGTCAAATTCGATTGGAATGGAGCTAATGAAAAGTGATTTTTGACTTCATGATAACTTCGGATTTGTTCATTTTCGGCTAATTGCAAGTCTAATTTGATTGGAATCGAGCCAATGAAAAGTGGTTTTTGATTTCATGATAACTTCAGGTTTGATCATTTTCGGCGAATTGCTAGTCTAATTCAACTGGAATCGAGCCAGCGAAAAGTGACTTTCGATTTCATGATAACTTCGAGTTTGATCGTTTTCGAAAAATTACTGGTCTAATTCGGTTGGAATCGAGCC
>NW_019260832.1:0-1033 GCF_002742605.1 Olea europaea var. sylvestris | reverse complement strand
CCAATTCGATTGGAATCGAGCCAATGAAAAGTGGTTTTTGATTTCATGATAACTTCAGGTTTGTTCGTTTTTGGAGAAATGTTGGTCAAATTCGATTGGAATCGAGCCAATCAAAAGTGGTTTTTGATTTCATGATAACTTCGAGTTTGTTCTTTTTGGCGAATTGCTAGTCTAATTCGATTGGAGTCGAGCCACGGAAAAGTGGTTTTTAATTTCATGAAAACTTCGGGTTTGATCATTTTCGGTGAATTGCTAATTGCTAGTCTAATTGGATTAGAATCGAGCCAATGAAACGTTGTTTTGATTTCATGATAACTTCGGGTTTGTTCGTTTTTGGAGAATTGCTAGTCGTATTCGATTAGAATCGAGCCAATGAAAATTGGTTTTCGATTTCATGATAACATCGGCTATGTTTGTCTTTGACAAATTGCTAGTCTAATACATCGAGCCAATGAAAAGTGGTTTTTATTTCATGAGAACATTGGGTTTGTTCATTTTCGGTGAATTACTAGCCTAATTCGAATGGAATCGACCCAATGAATAGTGGTTTTCGATTTCATGATAACTTCGATTTTGATCAATTTTGGAGAATTGCCAATCTAATTCGATTGGAATGGTGCCAATGAAATGTGGTTTTTGATTTCATGATAACTTCGGGTTTGTTCCTTTTGGAGAAATGCTGGTCCAATTCGATTGGAATCGAGCCAACGAAAAGTGGTTTTTGATTACATGATAACTTCGGGTTTGTTCTTTTTCGTAAATTGATAGTCTAACTCGATTGGAATCGAGCCAATGAAAAGTGGTTTTTGGTTTCATGAAAACTTCGGGGTTGATCGTTTTCGGTGATATGCTAGTCTAATTCGATTGGAATTGACCTAAGGAAAAGTGGTTTTTGATTTCATGATAACTTCGGGTTTGATCATTTTCGGAGAATTGGCAGTCTAATTCGATTGGAATCGAGCCAATGAAAAGTGATTTTTGATTTCATGATAACTTTAGGTTTGTTCGTTTTTGGCTAATTGCTAGTCTAATT
>NW_019260831.1:0-1033 GCF_002742605.1 Olea europaea var. sylvestris | reverse complement strand
GCGCCGGGTGTAATTTCGTCATTTTTCGCGACTGTGTCGGAATTGGATAAAATTTAACTCGTTGATCGGAAACAAAAACCGCGTCGGGGGCAATTTCGTCATTTTTCTCGACTGCGTCGAAATTGGCTGAAATTTGGGAGTGTGATCGGAAATAAAAATCGCGCCGGCGCCTACTTCGTCATTTTTATCGACTGTGTCGGAATGGGCTCAAATTTGACAGGTTGATCGGGAACAAAAATCGCGCCGGGTGTAATTTCGTCATTTTTCGCGACTGTGTCGAAATTGGCTAAAATTTCACTGGTTGATCGGAAACAAAAATCGCGCCTGGGCAATTTCTTCATTTTTCTCGACTGTGTCGGAATTGGCTGAAATTTGACAGGTTGATCGGAAACAAAAATCGCGCCGGGGGAAATTTCGTCATTTTTCGTGACGATGTCAGAATGGGCTGAAAATTGACAGGTTGATCGGAAACAAAATCGTGCCGGGGGCAATTTCGTCATTTTTCGCGACTGTGTCGGAATGGGCTCAAATTTGACAGGTGGATCGAGAACAAAAATCGCGCCGGGTGTAATTTCGTCATTTTTTGCGACTGTGTCGGAATTGGCTAAAATTTAACTGGTTGATCGGAAACAAAAATCGCGCCGGGGGAAATTTCGTCATTTTTCGTGACGATGTCAGAATGGGCTGAAAATTGACAGGTTGATCGGGAACAAAATCGTGCCGGGGGCAATTTCGTCATTTTTCGCGACTGTGTCGGAATGGGCTCAAATTTGACAGGTGGATCGAGAACAAAAATCGCGCCGGGTGTAATTTCGTCATTTTTTGCGACTGTGTCGGAATTGGCTAAAATTTAACTGGTTGATAGGAAACAAAAATCGCGCCGGGGCAATTTCGTAATTTTTCACGACTCTGTCAGAATTGGCTGAAATTTGACAGGTTGATCGGAAACGAAAATCGCGCCGGGGGCAATTTCGTCATTTTTCGCGACGATGTCGGAATGGGTTGAAAATTGACAGGTTGATCGGAAACAAAA
>NW_019260830.1:0-1033 GCF_002742605.1 Olea europaea var. sylvestris | reverse complement strand
AAAAAAAAGGGAATTAAATGAAGGAAGAATTGAATTCAATTAATTGTGACACTAAAGCTTGAAGTACTTACAGATTTCGTTACGTTAGATTCCATCGCAGAAAGCATAACATTAGTGAAATTACATGAAATCATCGCTTGATAAATCGTCCAATTGTAAATAGCATTTTCTTCTTTCATTCAATCTCTTATCGACATGTTCAGACCTACACAAGATGTCATTGCCATAGCCCAACCATGGTAGTTGTTTGTGCACGAAAGGAATGATGTAATATTCAATCTAAATCTTTCATCGTTGTTTTTAAACACCGAAAGCCCTCTCGATAATATTTCTACTAGAAGAGTGATGATAGTTGATATTTTGTTTTGCATTGAAAACCTTCTTCGATAGTGATTTGTCCAATTCTAGAATTCTTGAAATTAATATCTAATGTCGGAACATTTATATGGGGTGATATATCCAAGCGTATGAGTGAATCACAATTCCAATTTCTATTTTTATCTTATGAATTGGACTGGAACCTCTGGTTCGAAATGTTTGATTATAGTTATAATCACATCTAATGCCAGAGCTTTTATATAATGCATGTGAAAATGAATAAAAAATGGAGTACTTCCTCGATGTAGGAAGTAGAAAATATATTCCGAGATGTGAATTGACATTGCAAGAATGCAACTATCAAGATTAGCATGATAAATTGATTAACCCAATAAATTTAGTTATGATATAATTAATAACATTAATTTTGAATAATTTTCTATCAGTAAAACTTCAATTGAAAATCAATTCTTAAGAAAATTCACAACAATAATCTGATTATCTTTAGTAATTCTTATGGATCTTCATTCTTGATAATTGGTCACTTTGGAAACAACAACAAATTTGAATTCTTTTGAAATATTGAACTACAAATATATTTATTCTTACTAAGTTGCATTAAACTTATGAATTTCTAAAGTATTTATAAAATTATTTTTATTTTTATTTTGATTACCGACTAGAGGAAAGAAGAAGAGTATAGAAAGTGAAATTT
>NW_019260829.1:0-1033 GCF_002742605.1 Olea europaea var. sylvestris | reverse complement strand
ATAACCCTAAATCTGAAATAATAATTAGTAGATGATTTCCATGACCTTCGTTGTGCATTCTTAGAAATCTGGGCTTCTTATTCTAGTGAAGCTCGAACTTCAAAAGTAAAGTTTTAGCAAGTTTTAAGAGATGATACCTGGAGCTGGAATCGGGGTGCTAGTGGCTGCATGAAGAATAACAAAGACTCAATTTTAGTATTTTGAGACTCGAAAAATTTGGAAAACGATAAACGCGACTATAGTTCATGTCGAATCACCTTTACATTCAACAGGCACGCCAGACATCCTACAGGCACGTGGGAGAGAAATTGCTAGCGTTCGATTTATAGGTACTTGAAAAGGAACACCACCAGTAACAATAAGGCACAAACAATCTTGTCCATTGCTCATTAGGCTCTTGAGTGAACTACAACAATCTGAAGTTGGTGAAGATGCATTGGAACGGCTAGCAAGAAAACCGATACAATTGCCAAAGCTACTCAACATTGCTCCGGTGCAGGCTCTACTCGTCTGGCCAACGACGGGCATGGCTAGAACGATACAAGCGAATATCAAAATTGGGATGAGACATGGAAAAGTTACGAATCGGTCCATAAATTTGAGAATATTATTAGGCTTGGACAGAACTTTCGATGATTTTTTTAAGAATGTGAAATTGGCTATATATGGAGAGAATTACGAGGGGATTTATACACAAATTGGGATTACTGGGAAAAGGAGAGAATAACATGTGGACTGGGGTGGGTTTTGGGGCTCAACTACCTTAACTATATTTAGGTAATAAAGAGATTTAGGTGACCTTTCTAATTTTTGTCTATTTGTCATTTTCTACAAGCTTTGACTGTGTAACAGGGAAAGAAATAAGAAAAAATGGAATTTAGTTAAATCTCTAGAACCATATATTCTTTACTCAACATCCTTGACTTGGATGGCCAATAATTAATTGGGGAAGAAATAAAATATTTTCTAGTGTCATTAATCAAATTTATCATAGAGAGATATTGGTTGTTGATTTTGTAAGTGTCCACGTCAT
>NW_019260828.1:0-1033 GCF_002742605.1 Olea europaea var. sylvestris | reverse complement strand
GTTTAGGCCTCCGAATAATTAATTTCTGTATTAATTATGTCAGCTTGAAGAAGCGTTGGACAGAAAATTAGCAAAGAAAAACATCACCAGGGGCAACTTCGTCATTTGTCACGACGGTGTCGAAATGGGCCGAAATTTGGAATGTTGACTAGAAACGGCCCGAGAAATTAGACTCAGGGCGTAGACCCGGGATCTCGGGATTTTACCCAAATTCCTTCGCTTAGGCCTCCGACTAATTAATTTTCGTACTAATTATATCAGGTTGAAGAAGTGTTGGATAGAAAATTAACAACGCAAAACCACACGAGGGGCAATTTTGTCATTTGTTGCGACGATGTCGGAGTGGGCCGAAATTTGGTAGGTTGATTGGAAACGGCCCCTGAAATTGGAGTCGGGGCACAGACCCGAGATCATGGGATTTTAACCAAATTCCTTCATTTAGGCCTTCCGAATAATTAATTTTCGTATTAATTATGTTAGGTTGAAGATGTGTTGGACAGAAAATTATCAATGAAAAATCGCGCCAGGGGCAATTTCGTCATTTGTCGCGACGGTGTAGGAATGGGCCGAAATTTGGCAGGTTGATTGGAAACGGCCTGAGAAATTGGACTCGGGACATTAACCCAGGATCACGGGATTTTAGCCAAAACTCCTTCGTTTAGGTCTCCGAATAATTAATTTCTGGATAAATTATGTTTGGACATAAAATTAACAACGCAAAACCGCACCGGGGGCAATTTTGTCATTTGTCACGACGGAGTCGGAATGGGCCGAAATTAGGCAGGTTGATTGGAAACGGCCCCAGAAGTTGGACTCGAGGCACAAACCTGGGATCACGGGATTTTAGCCAAATTCCTTCGTTTAGGCCTCCAAATAATTAATTTTCGTATTAATCATGTCAGGTTGAAGATGTGTTGGACAGAAAATTAATAATACAAAACCGCACCAACGGCAATTTTGTCATTTGTCGCGACGGTGTCGAAATTGGCCGAAATTTGGCAGGTTGATTGGAAACGGCCCCAGAAATTGGAGT
>NW_019260827.1:25645-25994 GCF_002742605.1 Olea europaea var. sylvestris | reverse complement strand
ATCTCTTGGAAGTTCCCTGCCATCCATTGATAGAAAGCAACATTCATTGAGTGGAAGATGGCTTAATGGAAGTTGTAGTGTCTGGGACTTCTGTTCCAGCCTTAGGAGATACAAGTTTGCAGGTGAATAAATTATTTCCTTCTTTCTTCTTTCCCAGCGGTTTGAGATCCAGTAGAAGTGGGAGTGCCGCCTGTGAGAAATCCAATTATAGATGTATTGTATAAAGGACAGTTATCAAACTTAAGCTATAATATACTTATACTTGATCGACCGAAAGCACCTCTTTGCGAGATATGTTATCAAGCTTAGGTGCCTTACGTAGCAAACTAGGACAAGTTTAGTTTTCAAG
>NW_019260827.1:15527-15954 GCF_002742605.1 Olea europaea var. sylvestris | reverse complement strand
CGCGAAAAGAGCCAGTCTCTCTTTCTGGAAGCTATCTTGTGAAAGAGTAGTAGGAAGGAGAGTTCGAAAGCCCACAGAAAAGGTCTAACTTCTTTTCTTGTTCACAATCCCTCTCCTTTTAGTCGAGTCACTTCGTCCCTTTCGGAAGAAGACGGTGCTATAGAATTGGAATCCCCTCTATTTCGATAAGGTAAAGGCGTAGGCGAGTTTCCTTATTTCCAGTAATGAATATTGAATCTTTCCGCATATTTGATTGAAAGTGCTATTCCCTTGCCTTGTTTCCAGTACTTGAAAGTATATCCCGAGCTAGCTTCCTTTAGGCCATCCAGTGAGAAAGACAGTCTTATTCCATCTCTTGGAAGTTCCCTGCCATCCATTGATAGAAAGCAACATTCATTGAGTGGAAGATGGCTTAATGGAAGTTGTA
>NW_019260827.1:6050-6380 GCF_002742605.1 Olea europaea var. sylvestris | reverse complement strand
GGGAACTCACAAATGTATAAGATCTTTCTGGTGCTTTTGAAAGAGCTGCTTATATACTATAAATGATTCAACAAGTGCTACTTTCAATCAAACAACCTCCCTTTAGTGGATGAAATGGAGGGAAATGGGGTTGTATAAAAAGGAAAATCAGGCTATCTTCTACTACTATTGATTAACTTGTTCTATAGATGCCAGATGCTTAAGCCTATTCTTGCAAGAGACGTGGCATAATTGCTAAATCAGTTCTTTCCCTCTCTCACAACCTAGTCTGCTCGTGGTCATGGAAAGCCCGTCTTTTTGGCTGACGAAGCTCCTTCTGTAAGACCTTGG
>NW_019260827.1:0-607 GCF_002742605.1 Olea europaea var. sylvestris | reverse complement strand
GGGGCGTGCTAGCAGGAAGTCCGGTTATGAACATATATCAATCTTTCAAAAAACCTTTCTTCCATCCTGTGGTTGTCTGATCCCCTTGGATCAGGTGTCGGTGGAAAGGAATCCTCTCGTCCTCAGACCAGGGCGAAAGATCATGAACCTAAATAGTTGGACGAATGCTGACTCGCTGTCTAGCTCAAGGAGAGGGCTTTCTTTAAACGAGGGGAAGGCTTTATAGGGGGGAGTTTAGGATGGTTTCCGAACGAGAGCCTGTAGCTTTTTCCGGGGGTGCTAGGACTCAGAAAACCTGATGCCAATAGCTGTCTCAGGGAGTTGATAAGGTTTGGCTGGGCTTTCTCTTCTTCTTGCTTCTGGGTTCTTGAGAATGGTCTAAGGTTGGTTCTAAGGACGCAGCTGGTAGCCGCCCTTCCCTTGAACAGGAGCTTCAGCTTAAGTAGCCGCTGGTGTCGAAGCTGAAACTGCAGGATCTCTTGTAGACGCAGGAGCTTGTCTCGTCCGATACTATCTCTCTGATGATCGATCTTGCTTACAATTGGCTTTATTACATAATATAGGTTCGCTCCAGTTCGCTATTCTTCTGATTTCGAATGCTAGCTGG
>NW_019260826.1:0-1033 GCF_002742605.1 Olea europaea var. sylvestris | reverse complement strand
ATGATCATACAAATTCAACTTATAGTTCCCTGTGCAACTTAATTCAAAAGTTATATAGACATTATAGAATTTATATGCTCATGTCAGTTCGATTTCAACTAATGATATAAGTTCGTATAATTTCGGACAAAAAGAAACTCATGATATTTTACAAAATTCATATTCAATATCAAACTCCCCAATAAATTGATTGTGAAAACAGAAATAAAGTGAAATATTTTGTGTTGCATTAGCATAGGATATGTTAGAAATTGCTACAATTACATGTAATCTCTATAAAAGAAAAATGTGGAATATAATTTTGATGTGTAAAATTTCGAATTGCACAACAATGAAGACTTTACCGCAATCTCTCTTGAACAATCGACGATTATAAATAATCCCAATTTGTAATATTAATTGTTATTTAATAATAACTTGCTATTCGAATTTGAATCTCCATATTTTCAGCATATGGAGTTAATATCACTGATTTACCTGCCTCTTGAAATTTTTAGTTACGATTCCAAAAAGGAAATTTTCATATATAGTAATATAGATATTTTAATGGGATTATGCAGTAAAATTGGTTAATAAAACAATTCAATAGCATAAAATGAAATGATATATATTAAGCATGCATTTATGATTTTTTCAATATATTTTGGTTAATAGTTTTGTCAATTGCCCTTTTCCTATGGTGTGGACAGGCCCATTAGTGATCGACCGGTCTGTTGAATTGCCGTTGCCGATCGGCTCTCTGATTCTCACAGTTTAATACCCTAGGGTTTAACGAGAACCAAAATTTGAACAAAAAGGCCAAAAATGGCGTCCAGTTGTGCTAGAAAATTCGTTCAACGTTCCGTTTCTTCCGCAAAAACCTTCTTGAATCGCATCCAATCATCGCCTTCCGTTGCCACGGGACCATCGAAGCTCAGTGGACTCGCACCCGCCACTCCATCCCCGGCCTCTCGAGTCTCCCCTCGCCACGGCTCCTTATTCTCATCCAGGTTCACTTTACATCTTCCTCTTTATGTCGTTCGCTAATTGCTAT
>NW_019260825.1:0-1033 GCF_002742605.1 Olea europaea var. sylvestris | reverse complement strand
AAAAAAAAAAAACCTTTTGCAGCGGTCATTGTGGATATTTCTATTGTATATATAAATCGAGTCAAAAAATGAGGTTATCATCAGTTATTTGCAAATAAGAATTTTTATTGACTTGAATAACCTAACCTTATTGTTTTGAAAACTAAGATCCCCCATGTATATATAGTTCATAATGCACATTGGCCACATGAAACTTACTATCCCTTATGTATACATTGTTCAGATTATGTCATTTATAGTTTTATGTCGTTGGAATGTCAAAAAGTGCAAAAAATTACTGTACATTGTTTAATTTAGAATTCATTTATAATTTTCTGTTGTTGCAAGAAAGGGAAAAATAAATTAATAAACAATGTTTGATTAAATGTTGAATCTTATTATGTCGTTTAATAAAGTATGCTAATGGAATGATGAAAAGGAAAAATATATTAACTACACGGTTCGAATTGGCATTAAATCATATTACTTCATTCACAATTTTATGTCATTGGAATGTCGAAAAGGAGAAAAAAAATTTATCCAAATTGTTAGAGATAGTGCTGTTGATGAGTCATTATTGTAGGTATACAAATAAGGTCGGAATGAAAGTTTTCATCAAATTATTAGACAAATACAAAGTAGAATCGTTACAAAGAATTATATTTGTTGGGTTTTTGATACCCAATAAATCACGGGCTATGATGTTAACGCGGGTTAATATTACTTCATAGACATAGGCCGATGAATGAAATAAGTCCAACAACCAAGTCCATGAGCCACACCCGGCCCAATTGTATTGCCTTATGGATGACTTGAATCTTGGCTTGTTTACCCCTTTAATGGTCCAACTTAAAGCCTAACCCTAGAGTATATATTTGGTTATAACCCTAGACACTTTCTAATGATGATTATGTGATTTTGAGAGAAGAAATAGTGAATCCTGACTGCCTCCTTTTGTGTGAGAAAAAAGATGTCCAGAAGTGTCCAGAACGCTTGTATAACGTGTGCAATTGGTGGTTCTTTCATAGTATACCTTTGTGGTGTCTTCTCCTAG
>NW_019260824.1:0-1033 GCF_002742605.1 Olea europaea var. sylvestris | reverse complement strand
GTGTTTGGAGGTACAGCGTTTTTAATGTATCACGGTAAGAAAATTGAATAAAATATTTTCTTGTTGGCCTAATAATTTTGGGCGTCTTGAGTGACAATGAAGATTGCTCCGTTTCTCTTTCTTTACAATTCAATTCATGGATAGTTGTCTGGCTACAACAAATAGATCTCTTTATTTTGTTAACCACTTTGTTTACTTTTAAAAAAAACTTCAATTCATGAATAGTTTTCTAACTACAAGAAGTAAACGACGTCAATCTATTGGCCTTAGTTTTTATAAGGGCAACGGATCAACAGGTTTGACTCCTCTCACGTCCGTGTACGTCTTACTCCTACACATTAAGACAAACCATTAGATGCACGTGACATTTTTCGGTGGTGGGAAAGGCAATCTTGAGTACTCAGATTATTGAGTCAGTCAAAATATGAATATTTGGACGTAAGACGTGCTAAAGGCATGAATCACTAAGTGTTGAAGAGTCGAAACAGTCTCTTTATTTTGTTAGCTACTTTGTTTACTTTTCAAAAAAACCTAAACTATTAAAAAAAATTGTTATTACACTAATATCGATTTCATAACGAGATAAACACTTTCCATATAACAGCTTATCGAAAATGAAGTTGAACCTATATCGTAAGCAAAAAACAGATAAAATACTATCTTAAGACCACTTCTGGAAACTATTGTGCAACTTCTTGATACGAGTGAAGATCACATGGTGTTTTATTTCACAAGTTTTATGAGATTCAACAACTTATAATCTCAAAAAAAATTATCAAACAAGAGCTCAATAATTAAAAATTTGAAATAGTTTTCTTAATAATTTTATATTTTTTCCATATGAACCAAAATATTGAAATAAGAATGCAGGGGACTTAGCTGCATGTGATCATTAGAAATGCTCTCTTTATGGACTGCCCCAATTAGTCCAACTATGCCTATAAGATCATTCGTAGGGCCCATTTCTTCACATGCCTGGGGTTTCAAGAAACCCTGAACACTAATCTTGATTACTATTGTAAATTATCAATCA
>NW_019260823.1:0-1033 GCF_002742605.1 Olea europaea var. sylvestris | reverse complement strand
TTTGGGACCATAAGTTATTTTCGGAAATGTAGCGACCGTTGTGTGTTTAGTTCACGATTTCGTAATGACGTATTAGGGTTTTCATCCTTTTTTTGAAGAACGACCGCTCGCTTATTTTTAACGCTTGGATTTACAAGCTTCGAAGAAATGAGCGTAACTTATGCAAACGTTGTCCGTTTTGGGCCCATAAGTACTTTTCGGAAATGTAGCGACCCTTTTGGATTGAACTCACGACTTCGTCGTGACGTATGAGGGATTTTGACCATTTTTTGAAGAACGTGTAACTGCATATTTGCATTGACGGCGTTCGAGGAATTGAGCATAACTTTCGCAGACGGTGTCCGTTTTGGGACCATAAGTTGTTTTCGGAAATGTAGCGACCCTTTTGGATTGAACTCACCACTTCATCGTGACGTATGAGGGATTTTGAGCATTTTTTGAAGAAAGTGCACCTGCATATTTGGATTGACGGCGTTCGAGGAATTGAGCATAACTTTCGCAGACGGTGTCCGTTTTGGGCCCATAAGTACTTTTCGAAAAAGTAGCGACCCTTTTGGATTGAACTCACCACTTCATCGTGACGTATGAGGGATTTTGAGCATTTTTTGAAGAAAGTGCACCTGCATATTTGGATTGACGGCGTTCGAGGAATTGAGCATAACTTTCGCAGACGGTGTCCGTTTTGGGCCCATAAGTACTTTTCGAAAAAGTAGCGACCCTTTTGGATTGAACTCACCACTTCATCGTGACGTATGAGGGATTTTGAGCATTTTTTGAAGAAAGTGCACCTGCATATTTGGATTGACGGCGTTCGAGGAATTGAGCATAACTTTCGCAGACGGTGTCCGTTTTGGGCCCATAAGTACTTTTCGGAAATGTAGCGACCCTTTTGGATTGAACTCACCACTTCATCGTGACGTATGAGGGATTTTGAGCAGTTTTTGAAGAATGTGCACCTGCATATTTGGATTGACGGCGTTCGAGGAATTGATCATAACTTTCGCAGACGGTGTCCGTTTTGAGACCATAAGTA
>NW_019260822.1:0-1033 GCF_002742605.1 Olea europaea var. sylvestris | reverse complement strand
GTCAAGCCCATTTTTTTCATCATCGTCCCTTGATTATTTAGACTGGACTTTTGGTATCACAGCCCAAACATCTAATCTTATATGAACCTACAATACTAATGAGGACTCTCCGTCCATGTTTAAGAGATAATGGTCTCTTCCAATAACATGCGTCCTACTTTGCAGAAGAATTTAGAACGCAAAAATAAATGATTCTCTTATGTTGAACCAATTGCAAGAAAATGAAGGAAGAAAGCCAAGAACTTTAGGATATTGTTTAATTAATTTATAGTTGTCATCAAGTGTGTTTGCTACATTACAACAGTAGTAAAAGGTTTTGGAGAAGTTGTTGGATTTTACAAATCTAAATTTAATATTTGATTTATTAAATAAAAAAATTTAAGTTGAAAGTTGGTTGATCACGTGACGCACCTAGACATACTATGGGTTCGTTATGTTCATCAATTCAAGTGAAGGAACGAAGGAGTTGTCTAATTAAAAGGTCCAAGGAAGTTTCTAGGGAAGATTTGATGATAGAACTCTTGGAGCCACAAAGAAATCCATCATTTCCCTCTCCAAATCGACAATAGGCTTGATGATTGACATTTGTACAAAACGTTGCCTAAGATAGTCAAAGCATTAGTAAATGATGATGCCATTGTTAGTTTAGCATTTATTGTACCCAAGACATTTTGAACTAAAAATTAGTTAATTTATATTAGTAAAATATTTGTATTAATTTAAGCTTATAAATAGATCATGGATCGAGTTGATATTATAAATCATGTATTTAATTTGTTAATCAAGGAAAGATTTGATCTAAACTTTATTGTCTACAATCAATAAATAAAAAGGAACACTTTTTGTCTCAATTTGATTAAAGTTGGTCATGACTTTGGTATTAAAATTGATTGTACATTTTTTAGATGTATTGTACAAAACAATGTAAAGTTAATTTATAGAACTGAACGCATGAATTTAATTTTACTTGATTATTCTACATAGTACCTTAATCTGGAGACGGTAATGAACTATGATTATTAACTTGAAGTTC
>NW_019260821.1:0-1033 GCF_002742605.1 Olea europaea var. sylvestris | reverse complement strand
CGCCGACAATCCAAGCGTTCCAAATATGCAAGTGCTCATTCTTTCGAAAAATGGTTGAACTCCCCCGTACGTCACGACGAAGTTGTGAGTTCAATCCAAAACGGTCGCAACATTTTCAAAAAGTTCTAATGGGCCCAAAACGGACACCGTGTGCAAAAGTTACGCTTAATTCTTCGTCTGTCGACTCTCCAAGCGTTCTTAATATACAAGCGCTCATTCCTTCGAAAAATGGCTTAACTTCCCCGCACGTCACGACGAAGTGGTGAGTTCAATCTAAAACGGTCGCTACATTTCCAAAAAGTACTTATGGGCCCAAAACGGACACCGAGTGCAAAAGTTGCGCTCATTTCTTCGTCTGTCGACTCTCCAAGTATTCTAAATATGCAAGATCTAATTCTTTTGAAAAATCGACAAAATCCCTCGTACATCACGACGAAGCGGTGAGTTCAAACTATAACGGTCGCGACATTTCCAAAAAGTTCTTATGGGCCCAAAACGGACAACGTGTGCAAAAGTTACAATCAATTCTTCGTCCGTCGACTCTCCAAGCGTTCTAAATATGCAAGTGCTTATTCTTTCGAAAAATGGCCAAAATCCCTCGTACGTCACGACGAAGTGGTGAGTTCAATCCAAAACGGTCGCTACATTTTCAAAAAGTTCTTATGGGCCCAAAATGGACACCGTGTGCAAAACTTACGCTCAATTCTTCGTCCGCTGACTCTCTAACCATTCTCAAAAGCACTCATTCCTTCAAAAAATGGCAGAAATCACTCGTACGTCACGATGAAGTTGTGAGTTCAATCCAAAATGGTCGCTACATTTCCAAAAAGTACTTATGGGCCCAAAACGGACACCGTGTGTTAAAGTTACGTGCAATTCTTCGTACGTCGACAATCCAAGCGTTCCAAATATGCAAGTGCTCATTCTTTCGAAAAATGGTTGAACTCCCCCGTACGTCATGACGAAGTGGTGAGTTCAATCCAAAACGGTCACTACATTTCCAAAAAGTTCTTATGGGCCCAAAACGGACACC
>NW_019260820.1:0-1034 GCF_002742605.1 Olea europaea var. sylvestris | reverse complement strand
GTTGGAGTTTAAATTCCAAATAGTTTTCCCATCCAATTGACACTTGACAACACTACAAGTGTCAAACAACGCGTCAAAAATCTTTGTACAAATAGCAAAGTTCAATTGGCAAGGACCTTGCTACATGTACAATTTAGTTTACACTTTGTCACATGACATTACCTGTTAGACAATTTAATTTTCAAGCTATTTTCCCATCCAATTGACACTTGACAACAATGCGAGTGTTAAACAACGTGTCCAAAATCAGAGTACAAATAGCGAAGTTCAATCGGTAAGGACCTTGTTACATGCACACAGTGGTGTATACTTTAGTTTACACTTCGCCACGTGACATTACCCTGTTGGATAGTTTAAATTTCAAACAGTTTTTCCATCCGATTGACACTTGAAAACAGTGCAAGTGTCAAATAAAGTGTCAAAAATCAGTGTACATATAGCAAAGTTCAATCAGTACGGATCTTGCTACATGTACACTATGGTGTATACTTTAGTTTACACTTTGTCACGTGACATTACCCTATTAGACAATTTCAATTTCAAGCAGTTTTCCCATCCAGTTGACACTTGACAACAATGCAAGTGTTAAAAAACGAGTCAAAAATCATTGTACAAATAGTAAAGTTCAATCGGTGAGAATCTTACTACACGTGCACTATGGTATACTCTTTAGTTTACACTTTGCCACGTGACATTACCCTGTTGGACGGGTTAAACTTAAAAATGTTTTCTTATCCAACTGACACTTGACAACAATCTAAGTGTCAAACAATATGTCAAAAATTAGTGTGCAAATAGGAAAGTTCAATCAGTAAGAACATTACGACATGTACAGTATGGTGTACATTTTATTTACACTTTGCCACATGTCATTACCCTGTTGGATAGTTGAAATTTCAAACAGATTTACCATCCACTTAACACTTGACAACAATGCAAGCGTTAAACAATGTGACAAAAATCAGTGTACAAATAGGAAAGTTTAATTAGTAAGAACCTTGAAACAACTACACTATGGTGAACACTTTAGTTTA
>NW_019260819.1:0-1034 GCF_002742605.1 Olea europaea var. sylvestris | reverse complement strand
TTTGATCTGAAATAAAAATCGCGCCGGGGGCAATTTCGTCATTTTTCGCGACTGTGTCGGAATTGGCTAAAATTCGACTGGTTAATCGGAAACAAAAATCGGGTCGGGGGTAATTTCGTCATTTTTCTCGACTGTGTTGGAATTGGCTGAAATTTGGCAGTTTGATCTAAAATAAAAACCCCGCCGAGGGCAATTTCGTCATTTTTCACGACTGTGTCGAAATGGGCTAAAATTTGACTGGTTGATAGGGTACAAAAACAGCACCGGGTGTAATTTCGTTATTATTCGCGATTGTGTCGAAATTTGCTAAAATTTGACTTGTTGAGCGAAAAAAAAACCACGCCGGCGGCAATTTCGTCATTTTTCACGACTGTGTCGAAATGGGCTAAAATTTGACTGGTTGATAGGGTACAAAAACAGCACCGGGTGTAATTTCGTTATTATTCGCGATTGTGTCGAAATTTGCTAAAATTTGACTTGTTGAGCGAAAAAAAAACCACGCCGGCGGCAATTTCGTCATTTTTCACGACTGTGTCGAAATGGGCTAAAATTTGACTGGTTGATAGGGTACAAAAACAGCACCGGGTGTAATTTCGTTATTATTCGCGATTGTGTCGAAATTTGCTAAAATTTGACTTGTTGAGCGAAAAAAAAACCACGCCGGCGGCAATTTCGTCATTTTTCACGACTGTGTCGAAATGGGCTAAAATTTGACTGGTTGATAGGGTACAAAAACAGCACCGGGTGTAATTTCGTTATTATTCGCGATTGTGTCGAAATTTGCTAAAATTTGACTTGTTGATCGAAAAAAAAACCACGCCGGGGTCAATTTCGTCATTTTTCTCGACTGTGTCGGAATTAGCTGAAATTTGACTTGTTCGGAAACAAAAATCGCGCCGGGGGCAATTTCGTCATTTTTCTCGAGTTTGTCGGAATTGGCTGAAATTTGGTAGTTTGATCTGAAATAAAAATCGAGCCAGGGGCAATTTCGTCATTTTTCTCGACTGTGTCGGAATTGGCTGAAATTTGGCAGT
>NW_019260818.1:0-1034 GCF_002742605.1 Olea europaea var. sylvestris | reverse complement strand
AAAACAATTGATAATCGGAAGTTGTTTAGAGCTTCTACGAAAACGCAGCTCAACTTGAAATCTTTTATAATACCTTATCCAGATTGGATGTCCTCTGTATTGGTGGTAGGCCTTTTATGAATCTTACTGCCGACAGTTTGTATTTGTGTCTATGAAGATGATTACCCTGATTATGGATTTGGAAATGTTGTTATTGCATTTCAAGAAATTCTCCGTCTTTCAGCTTTGTTGGGGCCAAGGTTTAAATAAAGGGTAGCTGAGAATTATTGTTTAAATTTCATGCGACATCAGGTTGCGTACTCTTGTGGATCACAATGGTATTTTTCCTTAACATCATTTTCTGTCAAGAAGGAAGCTTACTGATAGTGGACGTGATGGTCCTTTTGCTCCAGTCTTCTTCAAATCTTTCTGGAATTTTTGTGCCGTTGTTTATGAGACTACTTTTTAATACTTCGTTTAGGAGTTTCTGATGTGTGCTTCTGTTTTTTATACCCTTTTGGTGCTTGACTGTGCATTTTCCTCATGCAGGCTGTAAATGACAAAGATATCCACAAAATTGTCCTATCATATCTTGTGCATAACTGCTTCAGAGACACAATGGAGTCATTTGTCTCTTGTGCTGGGATTGAGCTGCCTACTGACCGTCTCAAAGACATGGAGAAAAGGAAAAGTAAGGAAAAAATTAACACACATTTGCCCCCAAAAATCATTTCCGATGCAATACAAATTTGTGCTTGAAGTTCCTAGGAGTCTATTGTTCCTAATTCTTTCAAGGTTTGAAGGACATTTTTAATTTGTCAAAGCGCATTGTTTTTGAATCATAATTGGGCAATGAACTATAAGAACTAACATTAATTAAGAATCCCACCCTCATAGTATAATTATATTATATTTCTCATATGAATATACATAGACATCTGTATTAGACGGTTGTATGTACCTATCTTACCAATGCAGGTGCAGGATGAAAAGGGAACATGAAAGAGTTTGTTTAACTTGAAAATTTAGTTCTTGTTTGTTTTTGATAAAAATCG
>NW_019260817.1:0-1034 GCF_002742605.1 Olea europaea var. sylvestris | reverse complement strand
GAGTAAGTGCTACATTTTGCGGGATCGAGAGAGCTTGGGTAAGTTTGAATCAAAAAGTGATGAAGGGATCTTCCTGGGGTACTTGAGGAATAGCCGTGCATTTAGAGTGTATAACTCACGTACTCGTGTGGTGATGGAGTCTATAACTGTTGTGATAGATGACGGTGTGAGTGAGGGGGAGAGTGATAAAAATTGTGATAAAGATGGTGATTGTTTGGTTTCTAGTGATCCTACTGAACTACCTGTGCCTGAAACATCTGAAAAGGAAAAACTTCTAGATAAACATTCTAAGGAACCATTAACTAGGGTTAAATCTAACCATCCTAAGGATAATATCATTGGGGATCTAGATGAAGGGATGAGACTTCGTAGGAGAGTATTGAATAATCTAGCATACACTAGCTATGTGTCTCAAGTCGAGCCTAAGAAAGTTGAAGAGGCTCTTAGTGATGAGTGTTGGGTAAATGCAATGCATGAGGAGCTAAATCAATTTGCTAGGAATAATGTGTGGATATTAGTTCCCAGACCAAAAAATTGCAATGTGATCGGTACCAAGTGGATCTTTAAGAACAAGACAGATGACCAGGGTACTATTACTAGGAATAAGGCAAGATTAGTTGCTCAGGGGTATACTCAGGTTGAGGGGATTGATTTTGATGAGACTTTTGCCCCTGTTGCACGACTTGAGTCGATTAGGATTCTGCTGGCTGTTGCATGTACCTTAGGGTTCAAGTTGCATCAAATGGATGTTAAAAGTGCCTTCTTGAATGGACTTCTTCAGGAAGAAGTTTATGTGGAACAACCTAAGGGATTTGTTGATCCAAAATTTCCCCACTATGTCTACAAGCTTGACAAAGCCCTTTATGGTCTGAAGCAAGCTCCTAGAACTTGGTATGAGAGACTCACATCTTATCTTGAGGAACATGGGTTCTCTCGAGGTGGTGCAGACAAGACCTTATTCATTAGACATATAGAAGAAAACTTTACCATTGCTCAGATCTATGTCGATGACATCATTTTTGGGTCTCCTCTAG
>NW_019260816.1:24209-26037 GCF_002742605.1 Olea europaea var. sylvestris | reverse complement strand
ATTTTGTCATTTGGCGCAACGGTGTCGGAATGAGCCGAAATTTGGCAGGTTGATTGGAAACGGCCCGCGAAACTGGACTCGGGGCATAGACCCGAGATCACGAGATTTTAGCGAAATTCCTTCGTTTGGGCCTCCGAATAATTAATTTCTTGATTAATTATGTCAGGTTGAAGAAGTGTTGGACAGAAAATTTACAAAGCAAAACCACAACATGGGCAATTTTGTCATTTTTCGCGAGAGTGTCGGAATGGGTTGAAAATTGGCTGGTTGATTGGAAACGGCACCCAAAATGGGACTCGGGGCACAAACCCGAGATCACGGGATTTTGGCCAAATTCTTTCATTTGGGCCTCCGAATAATTAATTTCCTTATTAATTGTGTCATATTGAAGAAGTGCTGGATAGAGAATTAACAAAGCAAAACTGCACCAGGGGTAATTTTGTCATTTGTGGCGGCGGGTTGGAATGGGCCGAAATTTGGCTGTTTGATTGGAAATCGCTCGCGAAATTGGACTTGCGGCAAAGACCTAGGATCACGAGATTTTAGCCAAATTCCTTCATTTGGGCCTCCAAATAATTAATTTCCTTATTAATTATGTCAGGTTGAAGAAGTGTTGGACAGAAAATTAACAAAGCAAAACACACGAGGGGCAATTTTGTCATTTTTCGTGACGTTGTCGGAATGGGCCGAAATTTGGCAGGTTAATTGGAAACGGCCCGCGAAATTGGACTCGGGGCACAGATCGGGGATCACGAGATTTTAGCCAAATTCGTTCATTTGGGCCTCCGAATAATTAATTTCCTTATTAATTATGTAAGGTTGAAGAAGTGTTGGACAGAAAATTAGCAAAGATAAACCGCACCAAGGGCAATTTTGTCATTTGGCACGACAGTGTCGAAATGGGCCGAAATTTAGCAGGTTGATTGGAAACGGCCCGCGAAATTGGACTAAGGGCACAGCCACGGGATCACGGGATTTTAGCCAAATTCCTTCGTTTGGGCCTCCGTATAATTAATTCCCTTATTAATTATGTCAGGTTGAAGAAGTGTTGGACAGAAAATTAACAAAGCAAAATCGTACCTTGGGCAATTTTGTCATTTTTCGCGACGGTCTCGGAATGGGCTGAAATTTGGCAAGATGATTGGAAACGGCTCGCGAAATTGGACTCCGGGCTCAGACTCGGGATAACGGGATTTTAGCCAAATTCCTTCGTCTGGGACTCCTAATAATTAATTTCCTTATTAATTATGTCAGGTTGAAGACGTGCTGGACAGAAAATTAATAAAGCAAAATCGCACTAGGGGCAATTTTGTCATTTGACGTGATGGGTCGGAATGGACTGAAATTTGGAGGGTTTATTGGAAGTTGCTCGTCGAATTGGACTCGTGGCAAAGACCCGAGATTGCGGGATTTTAACCAAATTCCTTCGTTTGGGCCTACTAATAATTAATTTCCTTATTACTTATGTCAAGTTGAAGAAGTGCTGGACAGAAAATTAACAAAGAAAAATCGCACAAAGGGTAATTTTGTCATTTTTTGCGACGGTGTCGAAATGGGCCGAAATTTGGCAAGTTGATTGGAAACGGCCCGCGAAATTAGACTCAGGACATAGTCCCGGGATCACGGGATTTTAGCCAAATTCCTTCATTTGGGCCTCCGAATAATTGATTTCCTTATTAATTATGTCAAGTTGAGGAATTGGTAGACAGAAAATTAACAAAGCAAAACCGCACGAGGGGCAATTTTGTCATTTTTGCGACGGTGTCGGAATGGGCAGAAATTTGGTAGGTTGATTGGAAACGGCCCGCGAAATTGGACTCGGGGCACA
>NW_019260816.1:0-17213 GCF_002742605.1 Olea europaea var. sylvestris | reverse complement strand
TCCTTATTAATTATGTTAGGTTGAAGAAGTGTTGGACAGAAAATTAACAAAGATAAACCGCACCAGGGGCGATTTTATCATTTAGCGAGACGGTGTCGGAATGGGCTGAAATTTGGCAGGTTGATTGGAAAAGGCCCGTGAAACTGGACTCGGGGCACAGACTCGGGATCACGAGATTTTAGTGAAATTCCTTCGTTTGGGCATCCAAATAATTAATTTCTTGATTAATTATGTCAGGTTGAAGAAGTGTTGGATAGAAAATTTAAAAAGCAAAACCGCAACATGGGTAATTTTGTTATTTTTCCCGACGGTGTCGGAATGGGCTGAAAATTGGCTTCTTGATTGGAAACGGCACCCAAAATGGGACTCAGGGCACAAACCCGGGATCACGGGATTTTGGCCAAATTCTTTCGTTTGGGCCTCCGAATAATTAATTTCCTTATTAATTATGTCAGATTGAAGAAGTACTGGATAGAGAATTAACAAAGGAAAACCGCACCAGGGGTAATTTTGTCATTTTTCGTGATGGGTTGGAATAGGCCGAAATTGCCAGTTTGATTGGAAACCGCTCGCGAAATTCGACTTGGGGCAAAGACACAGGATCACGAGATTTTATCCAAATTCCTTCATTTGGGCCTCCAAATAATTGATTTCCTTATTAATTATGTCAGGTTGAAGACGTGTTGGACAGAAAATTACCAAAGCAAAACCACACCAAGGGCAATTTTATCATTTTTCGTGACATTGTCGGAATAGGCCGAAATTTGGCAGGTTGATTGGAAACGGCCCGCGTAATTGGACTCGGGGCACAGACCCGGGATCAGAGATTTTAGCCAAATTCGTTCGTTTGGGCCTCCGAATAATGAATTTCCTTATTAATTATGTCAGGTTGAAGAAGTGTTGGACAGAAAATTAACAAAGCAAAACCGCACCATGTGTGATTTTGTCATTTTTCGCGACGGTCTCGGAATGGGCCGAAATTTGGCAGGTTGATTGGAAACGGCCGGCGAAATTGGACTCGAGGCATAGCTCCGGGATCACAGGATTTTAGCCAAATTCCTTCGTTTGGGCCTCCATATAATTAATTTCCTTATTAATTATTTCAAGTCGAAGAAGTGTTGGACAGAAAATTAACAAAGCAAAACAGCACCATGGGCAATTTTGTCATTTTTTGCAACGGTCTCGGAATGGGCCGAAATTTGGCACGATGATTGGAAACGGCCAGCGAAATTGGACTCGGGGCACAGTCCCGGGGTAATGGGATTTTAGCCAAATTCCTTCGTCTGGGACTCCTAATAATTAATTTCTTTATTAATTATGTCAGGTTGAAGACGTGCTGGACAGAAAATTAATAAAGCAAAATCGTACCAAGGGCAATTTTGTCATTTAACGTGACGGGTCGGAATGGGCCAAAATTTGGCGGGTTTATTGGAAGCGGCTCATCTAATTGGACTCGTGGCAAAGACCCGAGATTGCGAGATATTAGCCAAATTCCTTCATTTGGGCCTACGAATAATTAATTTCCATATTACTTATGTCAGGTTGAAGAAGTGCTGGACAGAAAATTAACAAAGCAAAATCGCACCAGGGGAATTTTGTCATTTTTTGCGACGGTGTCGAAATGGGCCGAAATTTGGCAAGTTGAATGGAAACGGCCCGCGAAATTGGACTCGGGGCACAGTCCCGGGATCATGGGATTTTAGCCAAATTCCTTCGTTCGGGCCTCCGAATAATTAATTTCCTTATTAATTATGTCAAGTTGAAGAAGTGGTAGACAGAAAATTAACAAAGTAAAGGCGCACCAGGGGCAATTTTGTCATTTTCGTGACGATGTCAGAATGGGCAGAAATTTGGTAGGTTGATTGGAAACGGCCCGCGAAATTGGACTCGGGGCACAGACTTGGGATCCCGGGATTTCAGCCAAATTCATTCGTTTGGGCCTCCGAATAATAATTTTCTTATTAATTATGATAGGTTGAAGAAGTGCTGTACAGAAAATTAACAAAGAAAAATCATACCAGGGGTAATTTTGTCATTTGGCAAGACAGTGTCGGAATGGGCCGAAATTAGGCAGGTTGATTGGAAACGGCCTGTGAAATTGGACTCGGGGCACAGACTTGGGATCACGGGATTTTTGCCAAATTCCTTCGTTTGGGCCTCCGAAAAATTAATTTCCTTATTAATTATGTCAGGTTGAAGAAGTGCTGGACAGAAAATTAACAATGAAAAATTGCACCGGGGGCAATTCTGTCATTTGGCACGACGGTATGGGTCGAAATTTGGCAGGTTGATTGGAAACGACCCGCGAAATTGGACTCGGGGCACAGACCCGAGATCACGGGATTTTAGCCAAATTCCTTCGTTTAGGCCTACGAATAATTAATTTCCTTATTAATTATGTCAGGTTAAAGAAGTGCCGGCCAGAAAATGAACAAAGAAAAATCGTACCAGGGGCAATTTCGTCATTAGGCGCTACATGGTCGGAATGGGCCGAAATTTGGCCGCTAGATTGGAAACAACCTGCGAAATTGGACTCGTTGCACAGACCTGGGATCACGGGATTTTAGCCAAATTCCTTCGTTTGGGCCTTCGAATAATAAGGTAATGTCATTTGGCACGACGAAATTTGAATGGGCGGAAAATTGGCTGGTTGATTGGAAACAGCTCGCGAAATTGGGCTCGGTGCGCAGACCAGGGATCACGGGGTTTTAGCCAAATTCCTTTGTTTGGGCCTCCGAATAATTAATTTTCTTATGAATTATGTTAGGTTGAAGAAGTGCTGGACAGAAAATTAATAAAGCAAAATCATACCAGGGGCAATTTTGTCATTTGTCGCGACGGGTCGGAATGGGCCGAAAATTGGAAGGTTGATTGGAAACGCGCGCGAAATTGGACTCGGGGCAAAGACCCGGGATTATAGAATTTTTGCCAAATTCCTTCGTTTGGGCCTCCAAATAATTAATTTCCTTATTAATTATGTCAGGTTGAAGAAGTCCTGGACAAAAAATTAACAAAGCAAAATCGCACCAGGGGCAATTTTGTCATTTTTCGCGACGGTGTTGGAATGGGCCGAAATTTGGTAGGTTGATTGGAAACGACGCGCGAAATTGGACTCGGGATAAAGACCCGGGATCACGGGATTTTAGCAAAATTCCTTCGTTTGGGCCTCTAAATAATTAATTTCCTTATTAATTATGTCGAGTTGAAGAAGTGCTGGATAGAAAATTAATAAAGCAAAAGCACAACAAGGGGCAATTTTGCCATTTTTCGCGACGGTGTCGAAATGGGGAGAAATTTTGCAGGTTGATTGGAAATGGCCCGCGAAATTGGACTCGGGGCATAGACCCAGAATCATGGGGTTTTAGCCAAATTCCTTCGTTTGGGCCACCGAATAATTAATTTCCTTATTAATTATATCAGATTGAAGAAGGGTTGGACAGAAAATTAACAAAGAAAAACCGCACCGGGGGCAATTTCGTCATTTAGCACGACTATGTCTGAATGGGCCGAAATTTGGCAGGTTGATTGGAAACAGCCCGCGAAATTTGACTCAAGGCACAGATTCGAGATCACGGGATTTTAGCCAAATTCCTTCGTTTGGGCCTTCGAATAATTAATTTCCTTATTAATTATGTCAAGTTGAAGAAGTGTTGGACAAAAAATTAACAAAGATAAATCGCACTGGGGGCAATTTTGTTATTTGGTGCTATGGTGTCGGAATGGGCAGAATTTAGCAGGTTGATTGGAAATAGCCCGCGAAATTGGACTTGGGGCACAGACCTAGGATAATAGGATTTTAGCCAAATTCCTTCGTTTTGGACTCCAAATAATTAATTTCCTTATTAATTATGTCAGGTTGAAGAAGTGTTGACGGAAAATTAACAAAGGAAAACCGCACCAGGGGCTATTTTGTCATTTTTCGCGAAGGTGTCAGAATGGGCCAAAATTTGGCAGGTTGATTGGAAACGGCCCGCGAAATCAGACTCTAGACACAAACCCGGGATAACGGGATTTTAGCAAAATTCCTTCATTTGGGCCTCCGAATAATTAATTTCCTTATTAATTACGTCAGGTTGAAGAAGTGCTGGACAGAAAATTAACAAAGCAAAATCGTACTAGGGGCAATTTTGTCATTTGTCGCGATGGGTCGGAATGGCTGAAAATTGCCAGGTTGATTGGAAATGGCGCGCGAAATTGGACTGGGGCAAAGCCCGGGATCACGGGATTTTAGCCAAATTCCTTCGTTTGGGCCTCCAAACTAATTAATTTCCATATTAATTATGTCAGGTGGAAGAAGTGCTGGACAGAAAATAAACAAAGCAAAACCGTACTATGGGCAATTTTGTCATTTTTCGCGACGCTGTTGGTATGGGCTGAAAATTGGCTGGTTGATTGGAAACGGCCCCCAAAATGGAACTCGAGGCAGAGACCCGGGATCACGGGATTTTAGCCAAATTCCTTCGTTTGGGCCTTCGAATAATTAATTTCCTTATTAATTATGTCAGGTTGAAGAAGTGTTGGACAGAAAATTAACAAAGAAAAATCGAACTAGGGGCAATTTCGTCATTTGGCGCGACTGTGTCAGAATGGTCTGAAACTTGGTAGGTTGATTGGAAACAACCGCGAAATTGGATTTGAAGCACAGACCCGGGATCATGGGATTTTAGCTAAATTCCTTCGTTTGGGCCTTCAAATAATTAATTTCCTTATTAATTATGTCAGGTTGAAGAAGTTTTGGGTAGAAAATTATCAAAGATAAACCGCACCAGGGGCAATTTTGTCATTTGGCGCGACGGTGTCGGAATGGGCCGAAATTTAGCAGGTTGATTGAAAACAACCCGTGAAATTGGACTCAGGGCACAGACCCGGGATAACGAAATTTTAGTCAATTTCCTTTGTTTGGGACTCCGAATAATTAATTTTCTTATTAATTATGTCAGGTTGAAGAAGTGTTGGACGGAAAATTAACAAAGAAAACTGCACCAGGGGCTATTTTGTCATTTTTTGCGACGGTGTCGAAATGTACCAAAATTTGGAAAGTTGATTGGAAACAGCCCGCGAAATTGGGCTCCGGGCACCTCCCCGAATAACGGGATTTTAGCCAAATTTCTTCGTTTGGGCCTTTGAATAATTAATTTCTTTATTAATTACGTCAGGTTGAAGAAGTACTGGAAAGAAAATTAACAAAGAAAAACCACCGCGCGAAGGTGTTGGAATGGGCCGTAATTTGGCAGGTTGATTGGAAACGGCCCGCGAAATTGGACTCGGGGCACAGACCCGGGATCACGAGATTTTAACCGAAGTCCTTCATTTGGGCCTCCGAATAATTAATTTCCTTATTAATTAGGTCAGGTTGAAGAAGTGTTGGACAGAAAATTAACGAAGACAAAACCGCACTAGGGGCAATTTTTTCATTTGGCGCGACGGTGTCGGAATGGGCTGAAAATCGAAAATTCGCAGGTTGATTGGAAACGGCCCACTAAATTGGATTCGGGGCATAAACCCGGGATCATGGGATTTTAGCCAAATTCCTTCGTTTGGGCCTTCGAATAATTAATTTTCTTATTAATTACGTCAGGTTGAAGAAGTATTGGAAAGAAAATTAACAAGGAAAAATCGCACCAGGGGCAATTTTGTCTATTGGCGCGATATCGGAATGGGAAAAATTCGACAGGTTGATTGGAAACGGTCCGCGAAATTGGACTCGGGGCAGAGACCCGACATCACGAGTTTTAGCCGAAGTCCTTCGTTTGAGCCTCTGAATAATTGGCAGCTTGATCAGAAACGGCCCGCAAAATTAGACTCGAGGCACAAACCCGGGATCACGCGATTTTAGCCAAATTCCTTCGTTTGGGCCTCCGAATAATGAATTTCCTTGTTAATTATGTCAGGGTGAAGAAGTGCTGGACAGAAAATTAACAAAGTGAAACCGTACCAGGGGCAATTTTGTCATTTGTCGCGACGGGTCGGAATGGGCCGAAATTTGGCAGGCTGATTAGAAACGGCTTGCGAAATTGGACTCGGGGCAAAGACCCAGGATCATGGGATTTTAGCCAAATTCCTTCGTTTGGGCCTCCAAATAATTTATTTCCTTATAAATTATGTCCGATTGAAGAAGTACTGGATAGAAAATTAACAAAGCAAAACCGCACCAGGGGAAATTTTGTCATTTGTCGCGACGGTGTCGGAATGGGTCGAAATTTGGCAGGTTGATTGGAAACGGCCCGAGAAATTGGACTCGTGGCACAAACCCGGGATCACGGGATTTTAGCCAAATTCCTTTATTGGGGCCTACGAATAATTAATTTCCTCATTAATTATGTCAGGTTGAAGAAGTGCAGGACCGAAAGTTAACAAAGAAAAACCGCAACAGGGGATATTTTATCATTTGTCGAGACTGTGTCGAAATGGGCCGAAATTTGGCAAGTTCATTGGAAACGGCCCGCAAAATTGGACTCGGGACACAAACCTGGGATCACGGGATTTTAGCTAAATTCCTTCATTTGGGCTCCGAATAATTAATTTCTTTATTAATTATGTCATCTTTAAGAAGTGTTGGACAGAAAATTAACAAAGCTAAACCGCACCAGGGGTAATTTTGTCATTTGTCGCTACGGTGTCGGAATGGGCCGAAATTTGGCAAGTTCATTGGAAACGGCCCGCGAAATTGGACTCGAGGCACATACCCGAGATCAAGGGATTTTAGCCAAATTCCTTCGTTTGGGCCTCCGAATAATTAATTTCTTTACTAATTACGTCAGGTTGAAGAAGTGCTGGACAGAAAATTGACAAAGAAAGACCGCACTAAAGGCAATTTTGTTGTTTGTCATGACTGTGTCAAAATGGGCCGAAATTTAGCAGGTTGATTGGAAACGGCCCGCGAAATTGGACTCGGGGCACAGACCCGGGATCACGGGATTTTAGCTAAACTCCTTCGTTTGGGCCTCCGAATAATTAATTTCTTTATTAATTATGTCACCTTTAAGAAGTGTTGGACAGAAAATTAACAAAGCAAAACCGCACCAAGGGTAATTTTGTCATTTGTCGCTACGTGTCGGAATGGGCCAAAATTTGGTAGGTTGATTAGAAATAGCCCGCGAAATTGGACTCGAGGCACAGACCTGAGATCAAGAGATTTTAGCCAAATTCCTTCGTTTGGGCCTCCGAATAATTAATTTCCTTATTAATTATGTCAGGTTGAAGAAGTGCTGGACAGAAAATTGACAAAGAAAGACCGCACCAAAGGTAATTTTGTTGTTTGTCGTGACGGTGTCGAAATGGGCCGAAATTTGGCAGGTTGATTGGAAACGGCCCGCGAAATTGGACTTGGGGCACTGACCCGGGATCACGGGATTTCAGCAAAATTCCTTCATTTGGGCCTCTGAATAATTAATTTCCTTATTAATTATGTCTGGTTGAAGAAGAGTTGGACAGAAAATTAACAAAGTAAAACCGCACCAGGGGCAATTTTGTCATTTGTCACGACGGTGTCGGAATGGGCCGAAATATGGTAGGTTGAATGGAAACGGCCAGCGAAATTGGACTCGGGGCACAGACCCGGGATTACGGGATTTTAGCCAAACTCCTTCATTTGGGCCTCCGACTAATTAATTTTCTTATTTATTATGTCAGGTTGAAGAAGTACTGGACAAAAAATTAACAAAGAAAAACCGCACCCGGTGTAATTTCGTCATTTGTCCCGGCAGTTTTGGAATCGGTCGAAATTTGGCAGGTTAATTAGAATCGGCCCGTTAAATTGGAATCGGGGCACAGACCCGTGATCACCGAATTTTTGCCAAATTCCTTCGTTCGGGGCTCCGAATAATTAATTTCCTTATTAATTACGTCAGGTTGAAGAAGTGCTGGAAAGAAAATTAACAAAGAAAAATCGCACCAGGGGCAATTTTATCTTTTGGCGCGACGATGTCGGAATGGGAAAAATTCAACAGGTTGATTGGAAACGGTCCGCAAAATTGGACTCAGGGCAGAGACCCGACATCACGAGTTTTAGTCGAAGTCCTTCGTTTGAGCCTCCGAATAATTGGCAGCTTGATCGGAAACGGCTCGCGAAATTAGACTCGAGGCACAAACCCGGGATCACGGGATTTTAGCCAAATTCCTTCGTTTGGGCCTCCGAATGCTGGATAGAAAATTAACAAAGTGAAACCGTACCAGGGGCAATTTTGTCATTTGTCGTGACGGGTCGGAATGTGCCGAAATTTGGCAGGCTGATTGGAAACGGTTAGCCAAATTGGACTCGGGGCAAAGACCCAGGATCATGGGATTTTAGCCAAATTCCTTCGTTTGGGCCTCCAAATAATTTATTTCCTTATAAATTATGTCCGGTTGAAGAAGTGTTGGATAGAAAATTAACAAAGCAAAACCATACCAGGGGCAGTTTTGTCATTTGTCACGACAGCGTCGGAATTGGCCGAAATTTGGCAGGTTGATTGGAAACGGCCCGCGAAATTGGTCTCGTGGTACAGACCCGGGATCACGGGATTTTAGCCAAATTCCTTTGTTTGGGCCTATGAATAATTAATTTCCTCATTAATTATGTCAGGTTGAGGAAGTGCAGGACCGAAAATTAACAAAGAAAAATCGCAACAGGCGATATTTTATCATTTGTCGCGACTGTGTCGAAATGGGCCGAAATTTGGCAAGTTAATTGGAAACGGCCCGCGAAATTGGGCTCGGGGCACAGACCCGGGATCACAGGATTTTCGGCCAAATTCCTTTGTTTGGGCCTCCGAATAGTTAATTTCCTTATTAATTATGTTAGGTTAAAGAAGTGTTGGACAGAAAATTAATAAAGCAACACCGTACCAGGGGCAATTTTGTCATTTCGCATGATGGTGTCTGAATGGGCCGAAATTTGGCAGGTTGATTGGAAACGGCCCGCAAAATTGGACTCGGGGCATAGACCCAAGATCACGGGATTTTAGCCAAATTCCATCGGTTGGGGCTCAGAATAATTAATTTCCTTATTAATTATGTCAGGTTGAAGAAGTGTTGGAGAGAAAATTAACAAACCAAAACCCCACTAGGGGTAATTTTTTCATTTTTTGAGATAGTGTCGGAATGGGCCGAAATTTGGCAGGTTGATTGGAAAAGGCCTGCGAAATTGGACTCAGGTCACATACCCGGGAACACGGGAGTTTAGCCAAATTCCTTCGTTTGAGCCTCCGAATAATTAATTTCGTTATTAATTATGTCTGGTCGAAGAAGTATTGGACAGAAAATTAACAAAGCAAAACTGCACCAGGTGCAATTTTGTCATTTGTCGCGACGGTGTCAGAATGGGCCGAAATTTGGCAAGTTGATTGGAAACGGGCCGAGAAATTGGACTCGTGGCACAGACCCGGGATCATGGGATTTTAGGCAAATTCCTTCGTTTGGGCCTCCGAATAATTAATTTCCATATTAATTATGTCAGGTTGAAAAAGTGCTGGACAGAAAATTAACGAAGAAAAATCGCACTAAGGGCAATTTTGTCATTTGTCGCAACGGTGTCGGAATCGGCCGAAATTTGGCCAGTATATTGGAATCGGCCTGCTAAATTGGACTCGGGGCACAGACACGAGATCACGGATTTTAGCCAAATTCCTTTGTTCGGGCCTCCGAATAATTAATTTTCTAATTAATTATGTCATGTTGAAGAAGTGTTAGACTGAAAATTAACAAAGCAAAATCGCACCAGGGGTAGTTTTGTCATTTGTCGCGACGGTGTTGGAATGTGCCGAAATTTGGCAGGTTGACTGGAAACGGCCCACGAAATTGTGCTCGGGGCAAAGACCCCGGATCATGGGATTTTAACCAAATTCCTTCGTTTGGGCCTTCGAATAATTAATTTCGTTATTAATTATGTCAAGTCGAAGAAGTGTTGGACAAAAAATTAACAAAGCAAAACCGCACCAGGGGAAATTTTGTCATTTGTCGCGACGGTGTCGGAATGGGTCGAAATTTGGCAGGTTGATTGGAAACGGCCCGAGAAATTGGACTCGTGGCACAAACCCGGGATCACGGGATTTTAGCCAAATTCCTTCATTTGGGCCTCTGAATAATTAATTTCCGTATTAATTATGTCAGGTTGAAGAAGTGCTGGACAGAAATTAACAAAATAAAACCGCACCAGGGGCAATTTTGTCATTTGTCGCAACCGTGTCGAAATCGGCCGAAATTTGGCAGGTTTATTGGAATTGGCCCGCTAATTTGGACTTGGGGCACAGACTCGGGATCACGGGGTTTTATCCAAATTCCTTGGTTTGGGCCTCCGAATAATTAATTTCCTTATTAATTATGTCAGGTTGAAGAAGTGTCAGACCGAAAATTAACAAAGTAAAACCGAACCAGGGGTAATTTTGTCATTTGTCGCGACCCTGTCGAAATGGGCCGAAATTTGGCCGGTTGAATGGAAATGGCCCGCGAAATTGGACTCGGGGCACAGACCCGTGATCACAAGATTTTAGCCAAATTCCTTCCTTTGTACCTCCGAATAATTAATTTTCGTATTAATTATGTCAAGTTGAAGAAGTGCTGGACAGAAAATTAACAAAGAAAAATCGCACCAGGGGCAATTTTGTCATTTGTCGCAACGGTGTCGGAATCAGCCAATATTTGGCAGGTTTATTGGAATCGGCCCGCTAAATTGAACACGGTGCGTAGACCCTGGATGACGGGATTTTAGCCAAATTCCTTTGTTCGGGCCGCCAAATAATTAATTTCCTTATTAATTATGTTAGGTTGAAGGAGTGTTGGACCGAAAATTAACAAAGCAAAACCGCACCAGGGGCAATTTTGTCATTTGTCGCGACCTTGTCGGAATGGGCCGAAATTTGGCACGTGGATTGGAAACGGCCCGCGAAATTGGACTCGGGGCACAAACCTGGGTTCACGGGATTTTAGCCAAATTCCTCCGTTTGGGCCTCCGAATAATTAATTTCCTAATTAATCATGTCGGGTTGAGGAAGTGCAAGACAGAAAATTAATAAAGAAAACCGCACCAAGAATATATTTTGTCATTTGTCGTGACTGTGTCGAAATGGGCCGAAATTTGGCAGGTTAATTAGAAACGGCCGGCGAAATTGGACTCGGGGCACACACCCGGGATCACGGGATTTCAGACAAATTCCTACGTTTGGGCCTCCGAATAAGTAATTTCCTTATTAATTACGTCAGGTTGAAGAAGTGCTGGACAGAAAATTAACAAAGCAAAACCGTACCGGGGGTAATTTTGTCATTTGGCGCGACACTGTCGGAATGGGCCGAAATTTGGCAGGTTGATTGGAAACGGCCCGCGAAAATGGAGTCAGGGCTTAGACCCGAGATCACGGGATTTTAGCTAAATTCCTTCATTTGGGCCTCTGAATAATTAATTTCCTTATTAATTATGTCAGGTCGAAGAAGTATTGGACAGAAAATTAATAAAGTAGAACCGCACCAAGGACAATTTTGTCATTTTTTGCGATGGTGTCAAAATTGGCCGAAATTTAGCAGGTTGATTGGAAAAGGCCCAGGAAATTGGACTCGGGCCACATACCCGGGATCACGGGATTTTAGCCAAATTCCTTCGTTTGGGCCTCTGAATAATTAATTTCCTTATTAATTATGTCAGGTTGAAGAAGTGCTAGGCAGAAAATTAACAAAGAAAAATCGTACCCGGGGCAATTTTGTCATTTGTCGCGATGGTGTCGGAATGGGCCGAAATTTGGCAGGTTGACTGGAAACGGCCCGCGAAATTGGGATCTGGGATCACGGGATTTTAACCAAATTCCTTCTTTTGGCCTCCGAATAATTAATTTAGTTATTAATTATGTCAGGTCGAATAAGTTTTGGACAAAAAATTAACAAAGCAAAATGGCACCAAGGGCAATTTTGTCATTTGTCACGATGGTGTCGGAATGGGCCGAAATTTGTGATGTTGATTGGAAACGGCCCTAGAAATTGGACTCATGGCACAGACTTGGGTTCACGGGATTTTAGTCAAATTCCTTCGTTTGGGCCTCCGAATAATTAATTTTCGTATTAATTATGTCAAGATCAAGAAGTGCTGGACAGAAAATTAACAAAGTAAAATCGCACCAGGGGCAATTTTGTCATTTGTCGTAACGGAGTCTGAATCAGCAGAAATTTGGCTGGTTTATTGGAATCGGCCCGCTAAATTGGACTCGGGGCACAAACCCGGGATCACAGGATTTTAGCCAAATTCCTTTGTTCGGGCCTTCGAATAATTAATTTTCTTATTAATTATGTCAGGTTGAAGAAGTGTTGGACAGAAAATTAACAAAGGAAAACCGCACCAGGGGCAATTTTGTCATTTGTCGCGACGGTGTCGAAATAGGCTGAAATTTGGCACGTTGATTGGAAACGGCCCGCGAAATTGGAGTCGGGGCACAAACCCAGGTTCACAGGATTTTAGCCAAATTCCTTCGTTTAGGTCTCCGAATAATTGATTTCCTTATTAATTATGTCAGGTTGAGGAAGTGTTGGACAGAAAATTAACAAAGGAAAACCGCACCAGGGGCAATTTTGTCATTTGTCGCGACGGTGTCGAAATGGGCTGAAATTTGGCACGTTGATTGGAAACGGCCCGCGAAATTGGAGTCGGGGCACAAACCCGGGTTCACAGGATTTTAGCCAAATTCCTTCGTTTAGGTCTCCGAATAATTGATTTCCTTATTAATTATGTCAGGTTGAGGAAGTGTTGGACAGAAAATTAACAAAGGAAAACGGCACCAGGGGCAATTTTCTCATTTTTCGCGATGGTGTCTGAATGGGCCGAAATTTGGCAGGTTGACTGGAAAATTCCTGTGAAATTGGACTCGGGGCACAGACCGGGATCATGGGATTTTAGCCAAATTCCATCGTTTGGGCCTCCGAATAATTAATTTCCTTATTAATTATGTCAGGTTGAAGAAGTACTTGATAGAAAATTAACAAAGCAAAATTGCACCAGGGGCAATTTTGTCATTTGACGCGATGGGTCGGAATGGACCAAAATTTGGCAAGTTTATTGGAAACGACTCGCGAAATTGAACTCGGGGCAAAGACTTGGGATCGCGGGATTTTAGCCAAATTCCATCGTTTGGGCCTCCGAATAATTAATTTCCTTATTAATTATGTCAGGTTGAAGAAGTACTTGATAGAAAATTAACAAAGCAAAATTGCACCAGGGGCAATTTTGTCATTTGTCGCGACGGTGTCGGAATGGGCTGAAATTTGGCAGGTCAATTGGAAACGGTCGGCGAAATTGGACTCTGGGCACTGACCACGGATCACGGGATTTTAGCCAAACTCCTTCGTTTGAGCCTCCGAATAATTAATTTTCGTATTAATTACGTCAGGTTGAAGAAGTGCTGGACAGAAAATTAACAAAGAAAAATCGCACCAGGGGCAATTTTGTCATTTGTCGCGACGGTATCGGAATGGGTCGAAATTCGACAGGTTGATTGGAAACGGCCTGCGAAATTGGACTCGAGTCACAGACCCGGGATCATGGGATTTTAGTCAAATTCCTTCGTTTGGGCCTCCGAATAATTAATTTCCGTATTAATTATGTCAGCTTGAAGAAGTGTTGGACAAAAAATTAACAAAGGAAAATCACACCAGGGGCAATTTTGTCATTTGTCGCGACGGTGTCTGAATGGGCCGAAATTTGGCACGTTGATTGGAAACGGCCCGTGAAATTGGACTCGGGATACAGACCCAGGATCACGGGATTTTAGCCAAATTCCTTCGTTTGGGCCTCTGAAATAAATAATTTTCTTAGTAATTATGTCAAGTTAAAGAAGTGCTGGACAGAAAATTAACAAAGAAAAATCGCACCAGGGGCAATTTTGTCATTTTTGGCGATGGTGTCAGAATGAGCCGAAATTTGGCAGGTCGATTGGAAATGGCCCGTAAAATTAGATTCGGGGCACAGACCCGGGATCACGGGATTTTAGCCTAACTCCTTCGTTTGGGCCTTCGAATAATTAAATTCCGTATTAATTATGTCAAGTTGAAGAAGTGCTGGAACTAAAATTAACATTGGAAAATCGTACCCAGGGCAATTTTGATATTTGTCGCGACGGTGTCAGAATGGGCCGAAATTTGGCAGGTTGATTGGAAATGGCCAACGAAATGGGACTCGGGACACATACCCGAGATCACGGGATTTTATCTAGACTCCTTCGTTTAGTCCTCCAAATAATTAATTTCCGTATTAAATAAGTTCAGGTTGAATGAGTGTTGGACAGAAAATTAACAAAGCAAAATCGTACCAGGGGCGATTTTGTCATTTGTCGCGACGTTGTCGGAATGGGCCGAAATTTGACAAGTTGATTGGAAATGGCCCTCGAAATTGGACTTAGAGCACAAACCTGGGATCATGGGATTTTAGCCAAAATCCTTCGTTTGGGCCTCCGAATAATTAATTTTCGTATTAATTATATCAGGTTGAAGAAGTGCTGGATAGAAAATTAACAAAGAAAAACCGCACCAGGGGAAATTTTGTCATTTTCGTGACATTGTTAGAACGGGCCGAAATTTACCAGGTTGATTGGAAACGGCCCACGAAATTGGACTCGGGGCACAGACCCCGGATCTCAGGATTTTATCCCAACACCTTCGTTTGGGCCTTCGAATAATTAATTTTCGCATTAATTATGTCATGTTGAAGAAGTGTTGGACGAAAAATTAACAAAGCAAAACCGTACCAGGGGAAATTTTGTCATTTGTCGTGACGGTGTCGGAATGGGCCAAAATTTGGCAGGTCGATTGGAAACGGCCCGCGAAAATGGACTTGGGATCACGGGATTTTAGCCAAATTACTTCGTTTGGGCCTCCGAATAATTAATTTCCGCATTAATTATGTCAGGTTGAAGAAGTGCTGGACAAAAAATTAATAAAGCAAAACCGCACCAGGGGCAATTTCATTATTTTTCGCGACGGTCTCGGAATTTGCCAAAATTTTACAGGTTGATTTGAAATGACTCGCGAAATTGACTCGGAGCACAGACCCGAGATCAAGGGATTTTATCCAAACTCCTTTATTTGGGCCTCTGAATAATTTATTTTTGAATTGATTATGTCAGGTTGAAGAAGTGCTGGACAGAAAATTAACAAAGAAATACCGCACCAGGGGCAATTTTGTCATTTGTCGTGACGGCGTCGGAATGGGCCGAAATTTGGCAGGTTGATTGGAAACGGCCCGCGAAATTTGACTCCGGGCACAGACCCAGGATTTTAGCCAAATTCCTTCATTTGGGCCCCCGAATAATCTATTTCCGTATTAATTATGTCTGGTTGAAGAAGTGCTGGACAGAAAATTAACAAACACAAATCGCACCAGGGCAATTTTGTCATTTGTCGCGATGGTGTCGGAATGAGCCGAAATTTGGCCGGTTGATTGAAAGCTGCCCTCGAAATTGGACTCATAGATTGAAGAAGTGTTGGACGTAAAATTCACAAAGAAAAACCGCACCAGGGGCAATTTTGTCAATTGTCGCGACGTTGTCGGAATGGGCTGAATTTGGTAGGTTGATTGGAAACAACCTACGAAATTGGACTCGGGGCACATATCCAGGATCACGGGATTTTAACCAAACTCCTTCGTTTGGGCCTCCGAATAATTAATTTCCTTATTAATTATGTTAGGTTGAATAAGTGTTGGACGGAAAATTAAGAAGGCAAAATTGCACCTGGGGCAATTTTGTCATTTGGTGCGATGGTGTCGGAATGGGCCGAAATTTGGCCGGTTTATTGGAAACGGCCCGCGAAATTGGACTAGGGACACCGACCCAGGATCACAGGATTTTAGCCAAATTCCTTCATTTGTGCCTACGAATAATTAATTTTCGTATTAATTATGTCAGGTTGAAGAAGTGCTGAACAGAAAATTAACAAAGAAAAATCGTACCATGGGCAATTTCGTCATTTGTCGCAACGGTGTCGGAATCGGTTGAAATTTGGCAGGTTTATTGGAATCGGCCCGCTAAATTGGACACGGGGCACAGACCCTGGATCATGGGATTTCTGCCAAATTACTTTGTTCGAGCCTCCAAATAATTAATTTCCTTATTAATTATGTCAGGTTGAAGAAGTGTTGGACAGAAAATTAACAAAGTAAAACCACACCAGGGGCAATTAGGGATGTAAACGAGCCGGGCCGAGCTGGCTCGCGAGCTTAAATTTTAGGCTCGGGCTCGGGCTTGACCCGGTTAAAATGGGCGAGCTTTTTAGCAGGGTCGATTGCTCGGCCAAAAAAAATAGGCTCGGCCCGAGCTTTTGCTCGGGCTTTTTACGGGCCGAGCCGGGCAGGCTCGTTTTTGCCACTTCTTTTCTTTTTTATTCATTTATGAATCTTCTAATCTACTGCCTTTTAAGGCAGCAGATTTGTTTCCTTTAAAAGGAAGCAAAACTGCTGCCTTTAAAAGGCAGCAGTTTTGCTGCCTTTTAAGCCTTCAATTTAAATTTTTTTTTGTTTTTATTAAAAAGCTCACGAGCTTACGGGCCGGCTCGGGCAAAGCCCGTGTCCCCAAAATGGGGCTCGGGCCGAGCCTAAGCTCGGGTCTACCGAGCCCTGAGCCGAGCCACAGGCGGCCTGAGCGGGCGAGCCCGATTGCCATCCCTAGGGGCGATTTTGTCATTTGTCGCAACCCTGTCGGAATGGGGAAAAATTTGGCACGTTGATTGGAAACGGCCCGCGAAATTGGACTTGGGGCACAAACTCGGGTTCACGGGATTTTAGACAAATTCCTTCGTTTGGGCCTCCGAATAATTAATTTCCTTATTAATTATGTCAGGTTGAGGAAGTGCAAGACAGAAAATTAATAAAGAAAAACTACACCAAGAATATATTTTATCATTTGTTGCGACTGTGTCAAAATGGGCCGAAATTTGGCAGGTTAATTGGAAACGGCCCGCAAAATTGGACTTGGGGCACAGACCCGGGATCGCGGGATTTCGGCCAAATTCCTTCGTTTGGGCCTCCAAATAATTAATTTCCTTATTAATTATGTCAGGTTGAAGAAGTGCTGGACAGAAAATTAGCAAAGCAAAATCGCACTAGGGAAAATTTTGTCATTTTTCGCAACCGTGTCGGAATGGGCCAAAATTTGGCACGTTGATTGGAAATGGCCCGAAAAATTGGACTCGAGGCACAGACCCGGGATCACGGGATTTTAGCCAAACTCCTTCGTTTGGGCCTCCGAATAATTAAATTCCGTATTAAT
>NW_019260815.1:0-1034 GCF_002742605.1 Olea europaea var. sylvestris | reverse complement strand
TAATTAGTTAATTTGTATGAATTCTTCAAACAAATTTGATTATTCGATTAAAGATAACAATAATTGACACTAGATTAAGTACATAATCCTTGTGGGAACGATATCTTATTTACGCTCTATTACTTATTCACGAAATCGTACACTTGCAAGAATTAATATGATCACACCTCATTGGCAGTTAGTTTCTTGATATTTGATCATTTGGTGGAGGATTTGCAATGTCTTTTACAGTCAAAATTATTTCTATTGACAATAATCACGCTCTAACAAATTTTATGAATTTGCAGATGATCCCTTTTTTAGGTTCTGAATCTTCTCACCGACTTGCTTCGACCTGGCATTGGTTTTACACGATTGATCCTTGCCCTTTTAGATGAACATTGTTTTCAACTGCAAGATCTCTTCAATAAAGGAGGAATTTAAAATTTTTTTTTGCATGAAAATGGTAGGAAGACAACTTAAAGAGCGGCACTTTTGTTCTCAACTGCAAGATCTCTTCAATTTAACACAAAAAGGGAGAAGGAAAATTGAAACGGGTTGAATTGTCAGAATCTGGCGTTCTCCTATCTATATGTGGAAAAAAAAAAGTATACCACTTAAAAATGGTTTTGTTTTTCTCCTTTTTGTGCAGCACAGATTCAATGTCTTAACGCTGCTTTTTGTTGATAAAGAAAATCTGCAAGAGTTCGAAATTCACTTATAAGCTACAAATTTCCCTTGCTCACTTGCCCTTGCGTACATGGAATGTTTGGTGCAAAAGATAAAAAGAAACATGTCTGTTATCCATCCAATGCGAACACAAAATAATTTGCAGAAATCAATCTAAAAATCATGAAAACTATATAGACAACATATTATGTTGCTCTATTTTCTTCCGTGTGTAACATTCATAAAGACAAAATAGGCAACATGCAGATAAAATAGCAGCATAATCAGCATCCTCTTTATATATATGAAGAAAAACAATACAACTACAACTTAGGATGGCGATAGATAGAGTAATGTGGCAGAGGTAGTTCTTCTGTATGAAGATT
>NW_019260814.1:0-1034 GCF_002742605.1 Olea europaea var. sylvestris | reverse complement strand
TAAATCGCGCCGGGGCTATTTCGTCATTTTTTGCGACGGTGTCGGAATCGGCTAAAATTTGACAGATTTATCGGAAACAAAAACCGCGCCGGGGAAAATTTCGTCATTTTTCGCGACGGTGTCGGAATCGGCTAAACTTTGAGTGATTGATCGGAAACAAAAATCGCGCCGAGGGCAATTTCGTCATTTTTCGCGACGGTCTCGGAATGGGCTCAAATTTGACTGATTGATCGGAAACATAAATCGCACCGGGGGCTATTTCGTCATTTTTTGCGACGGTGTCGGAATCGGCTAAAATTTGACAGATTTATCGGAAACAAAAATCGCGCCGGGGAAAATTTCGTCATTTTTCGCGACGGTGTCGGAATCGGCTAAAGTTTGAGTGATTGATAGGAAACAAAAATCGCGCCGGGGGCAATTTCGTCATTTTTCGCGACGGTGTCGGAATCGGCTAAAGTTTGACTGAATGATCGGAAACAAAATCGCGCCGGGGGCAATTTCGTCATTTTTCGCTACGGTGTCGGAATCGGCTAAAATTTGACAGATTAATCGGAAATAAAAATCGCGCCGGGGGCAATTTCGTCATTTTTCGTGATGGTGTCGGAATCGGCTCAAATTTGACTGATTGATCGGAAACAAAAATCGCGCCGGGGGCAATTTAGTCATTTTTCGCGAAGGCGACGGAATCGGCTAAAATTTGACGGATTCATCGGCAATAAAAATCGCGCCGGGGCAATTTCGTCATTTTTCTCAACGGTGTCGGAATCGGCTAAAATTTGACTGATTGATGGGAAACAAAAATCGTGCCGGGGGCAATTTCGTCATTTTTCGCGACGGTGTCGGAATCGGCTAAAATTTGACAGATTAATAGGAAATAAAAATCGCGCCGGGGGCAATTTCGTCATTTTTCGCGACGGTGTCGGAATCGGCGAAAATTTGATTGATTTATCTGAAAAAAAAATCGCGCCGGGGGCAATTTTGTCATTTTTCGTGACGGTGTCGGAATCGGCTAAAATTTGACTGATTGATCGGAA
>NW_019260813.1:0-1034 GCF_002742605.1 Olea europaea var. sylvestris | reverse complement strand
AGGCCCAAACGAAGGAATTTGGCAAAAATCTCGTGATCTCGGGTTAGTGCCCCGAGTCTAATTTCGCGGGCCGTTTCCAATCAGCCTGCCAAATTTCTGCCCATTTCGACATCGTCATGCAAATGTAAAAATTGCCCCTGGTGCGATTTTTCTTTGTTAATTTTCTGTCTAGCACTTCTTCAATTAATACGGAAATTAATTATTCGATGGCCCAAACGAAGGAATTTGGCTCAAATCCCGTGATCCTGGGTCTGTGCCCCGAATCCAATTTCGCCTTACGTCTCCCATCAACCTGCCAAATTTCGGCCCATTCCGACACCGTCGCGACAATTGACAAAATTGCCCCGGGTGCGGTTTTGCTTCGTTAATTTTCTGTCCAGCACTTCTTCAACCTGACATAATTAACGGGGAAATTAATTTTTCGGAGGCCCAAACGAAGGAATTTGGCTAAAATCCCACGATCCCGGGTGTTTGCCTTGACTCCTATTTTGTAGGCCATTTCCAATCAACCTGCCAAATTTCGGCCCATTCCGACACCATCCAGAAAAACGACAGAATTGCCCCTGGTGTGGTTTTTCTTTGTTAATTTTCAGTCCAGCACTTCTTCAACCTGAAATAACTAATGCGAAAATTAATTATTCGGAGGCCCAAACGAAGGAATCTTGCCAAAATCCCGTGATCCCGGGTTTGTGCCCCGAGTCCAATTTAGCAGGTTGTTTCCCATCAACCTGCCAAATTTCGGCCCATTCCGACATCATCGTGACAAATGACAAAATTGCCCCTGGTGCGGTTTTGCTTCGTTAATTTTTTGTCCAACACTTCTTCAACCTTACATAATTAATAGGGAAATTAATTATTCGAAGGCCCAAACGAAGGAATTTGGCTAAAATCTCGTGATCCCGAATCTGTGCCTCAAGTCCAATTTTGCGGGCCGGTTACAATCAACCTGGTAAATTTAGGCCCATTTCGACACCATCGTGAAAAATGACAAAATTGCCCCCTGTTCGGTTTATATTTGTTAATTTTCTGTCCAA
>NW_019260812.1:0-1034 GCF_002742605.1 Olea europaea var. sylvestris | reverse complement strand
TTTGCCATGCTTATTAATTAAATATCACGTGCTAACGGAGTTGCCAGAGGGCCTGACTTCAGAATTGCAGAATGCAGCTTTGATTCAAACCTTTGGCTAACTGAAAAGCCAATAGAAAAGGCTTGATAAGAGAAACAATTTACGATTAAAATATTTTAATAAAATAAGATTAATTTCTTACTATAGTTAGAAAAATGCTGATATCAATCACCAAATCAAGTCGCCGGATATCTTGTCGGAGCAACAACTCCGGTGAAATTCATCTAAACCATGTTGGTGCATAAGTCCTTTTATATTATAGGAAGATCCTTATTTATAGAAGAATTTGAACCGTTCAGTAAGACATGTATCCTTTGACGAGAGTGACACGTGGAGATTATCTTCCAGATGATGCCCCTTAGGAAATTAACAAGATGCATCCACACTACAAGTGCTCAACGGCCCATGTAACATCCAGGTCAAGTGTATATCTTGTCGAGAAAAAATATCATAGTCAAGGGTGTGACTTGCCTACCTAAAAGCCTAAAGCATCACACAAGATTGAGGACTCGTACATTACGTGTTCTAAGAAACTCACGTTGTTGTAATTGAAAATTAAAGCTCGTATTATTACTTTTGACAAAACAAGCTATGGTCCTTATCAAATATTTAATATGCAAATCACTTTTCAAATCTTTGTGGGACCAAAATATCTCATAAAAGTTCTTCACAAAAATCAAGAAATATTCATTCACGTGGAATTTGTCCATAAAAATGTAACAACCCATAATAATATTATGAACTTTATCAAAATTATAGAGTACAAATCAAAATTTCCTAATTTGTCCGTAAACAAGTAACAATTTACTTTTGAAGTTCAGTAATTTAATTAAGACGAATTAAAGTTAGGTAACCTAATTGAAATTTATATACTGTTCAGGTTTAAATTCAATTTGTCTTCTTATAATAATAATAGCAATGAAGATCCCAAAGCTTTTAATTTTAGCACCTACGTCCCTAGCCTTTTAATTAATATCCATCTAAAGGAACTTTGG
>NW_019260811.1:0-1034 GCF_002742605.1 Olea europaea var. sylvestris | reverse complement strand
GATCCAATGAAAAGTGGTTTTTGATTTCATGATAACTTCGGGCTTGTTCTTTTTTTTGTGAAATGCTAGTCTAATTAGATTGAAATCGAGCAAATGAATAGAGGTTTCAGATTTCATGATAACTTCGAGTTTGATCCTTTTCGGCAAATTGCTAGTCTAATTCGATTGGAATCGAGCCAATAAAAAGTGGTTTTCGATTTCATGATGACTTCGGATTTGTTCTTTTTCGGCAAATTGCTAGTCTATTACAAATGGAATCGAGCCAATGAAAAGTGACTTTCGATTCCATGATAACTTCGGGTTTGATCATTTTCAGAAAATTGCTAGTCTAATTCGATAGGAATCAAGCCAATGAAAAGTGGTTTTTGATTTCATTATAACTTCGGGTTTGTTCGTTTTTGGCGAAAGGCTAGTCTAATTCGATTGGAATCGAGCAAATGAAAAGTGATTTTTGATTTCATGATAACCTTGGGTTTGTTCATTTTTGGCGAATTGCGAGTCTAATTCGATTAGAATCGAGCCAATGAAAAGTGATTTTCGATTTCTTGATAACATCAAGTCAGTTTGTCTTTGGCTATTTGCTAGTCTAATTCGATTAGAATTGAGCCAATGAAAAGTGGTTTTGATTTCATGATAACTTCGGGTTTGTTCGTTTTTGCCGAATTGCTAGTCTAAGTCGATTGGAATCGAGCCAATGAAAAGTGGTTTTTGACTTCATGTTACCATCGGGTTTGTTCATTTTCTGCGAAATGCGAGTCTAATTCGATTGGAATAGAGGCAATGAAAAGTAGTTTTTGATTTCTTGATGACTTTGGGCTTGTTCATTTTTGGCGAATTACTAGTCTAATTCGATTGGAATCGAGCCAATGAAAATTGGTTTTTGATTTCCTGATAACTTCGGGTTTGTTCGTTTTCGGTAAATTGCTAGTCCAATTCGATTGGAATCGTGCCAATGAAAAGTGGCTTTCAATTTCATGATAACTTCGGGTTTGATCGTTTTCGAAAAATTGCTAGTCTAATTCGATTGGAATCGA
>NW_019260810.1:0-1034 GCF_002742605.1 Olea europaea var. sylvestris | reverse complement strand
AAAAAATTAATATTATAACTAAAAAGGAATAATCTTTCCCAACTAAGCACTAGTTATACCATAGACATGTTTTAAAATAATCCCATAATTGATTTGGGATTCTTTCCTTTCTACATCTTATCTCCTTAAGTACTCTTGATTCAAAAAGGTACAAGCACACTGGTGAAGGTGGACACCTGAATGTTATTAAAGTTGCCTATGTTGCGACGAAGGGGTAGAGAAGGTTGATAAGCATCTAACTCTAGAAGAACCCAGAAGACTCAAGAATGAGGGACAGCAATAGAATTTTGTTACAAGGGCAAGTGGGGAGGGGAATTAGTTAGGAAATTGCTATAAATAAAGGTAGAAGGGAGGGTAGAAGATAGGCAATTATTGAGTGAGTAGAAGGGAAACTTTTAGGAGAGTTATAGCCCTCTCGAATGGCTAATTGTTCTTTACTTTCTTGGTAATTTTTCTGCAATTCAATCAAAGTTCATTTCACTATTTCCCGTCATTATTTTCTATACAGCTGGAATCCTATCAAATTGGTATCAGAGCAACGATCTTAGGACAATGGCAACAAATTGTAGCAAGGAAATGGAAGAGAGTAGGGGCTCGATATTGAATCGATTGGAAAAGATGACAAGGCAACTAGAAGAGAGAGACCGAGAAGAGAAGTTAGGTTTGGATTCACAAGGCCGACTCATAATCTCCATCTTCTATGGTGATAATGCCGAGTGGTGGATCTCTAGGGCGGAGGATATTTTCTCCAGAAACCAATTGCTAGAGGCAGAGAAAATAGAAGCGGCAACATCTTGGTTTGACTGGGAAACATGGAAATGGTTTCAGGAGGTAGATCAACAACGACCGGTGAGAACATGGGATGATTTGAAGGTATTGATGTTGGCTCGATTTAGCATGAATGAATTCTCCAGTGATGAAGAATTGCCGGCAGTAAAGCACAGGAGCATGGTACACGGGGAGATATCGATTGCTGGACAATGTGGTCAATTGGATGAGGTTACATCATCGTCGTCAACACCGGAGAAGAGATC
>NW_019260809.1:0-1034 GCF_002742605.1 Olea europaea var. sylvestris | reverse complement strand
ATGTCTCGGTGAATTATGTGGGGAATGAAGCCGTGATGAAGAAAAGCTAGCCCCCGTGCAGCACCTACAGCAATTTTGAAACGCTTACTCCAGTCCAATAAATCAAGAGTCCCAGCATGGTTTCTTAGCCACCGATCCAAGCTTCCATTAACCATGTACTCGTAAACAAGAACTTTTTCCTCCCCATAAGAGCAGTAACCAAACAAGGGGACAAGATTTCGATGTTTCACCTTGCCCAGAGTTTCCATCTCAGCAATGAATTCTCTTTGACCCTGCACTTTTGCTCGACTTAGCTTCTTAACTGCAACTGTTTTCCCACCAGGTAAAGTGGCTTTGTAGACGGTTCCAAATCCTCCATCACCAATTATGTTTGCTTTGCAAAAGTTGTTAGTGGCTTCGACAATATCAACTGCCGTCAATTTTAAAAGAGGCTGCTCAAACATAGCTATGTTGATGCTTAGTGGCTCTTTTGATCTGCTGCTACTCGAGAAATAAAGATTCTGATTGTCAGCGCTATCCACCTTGCTGTCCACTATTTCCTCAGGATCATTTCCACCGCCGCCATTAACACATATCCTCAACACAATAACAGCTGAAAGAGTGATCAATACCGTTCCAACGATACCTGACACCAGGAACCAAACGTTTAAAAGAGGTGATTTTCGGCCAAAGCTCTTCAAAGGGCACCTTAGTCCCACAATTCTACCACAGAGATTCTTGTTCCCAGCTAGTGAATCTTTTGTCAGGTTGCTGCATATCCCTTTACTTGGAATACGTCCCTCCAATCTGTTATCAGAAAAATCCAAGAAAGCCAAATTCTGAAAGCCACAAATTTCATCAGGAATCTGTCCACATAGTTCATTCCCTGAGATATCTAAATACTCAAGTTGCTTAAGATTTCCAATCTCTGGTGGAACTTCCCCAGTAAAACCATTTCTGTGAAGATCCAAGAGTGTCAAATATGACATGTTGCCCAAAGATTTTGGCAAGAACCCACTAAAGACGTTGCAACTCAAGTTCACAATTTCAACTCT
>NW_019260808.1:0-1034 GCF_002742605.1 Olea europaea var. sylvestris | reverse complement strand
GTTTTTTTTTTTTTTTTTTTTTTTTTTTTTTTTTTTTTGCGTACATTGTATGTGCCGGCACCCACACATTGTTAAAGAGTGAAACAGCATCGATATTTTTAACAAGAATTTTTTTCTTCTATTTCCTCCCCCTGATTTTGGGTGCAAAATGGAGGACTTTTGTGAAGCCACATAAGAGATTTTAGTTTAAAAGAGATTCTTGAACCCCTTTCGCACTTGAGTCACGAAAAATATTTTTTTGTGGGTTCATTGGAAATAAAGTTTCCCAACTTCACAGCACCTATTCAACTGCATATGCGGCGATAATTTAATCTTGAGAAATTCAAAATAACTTGAAAATGAAGGTTTTCAATTTAATGATTACTCTTCTTTAAGGTTTATGAACTGTCAAAAAATAATGAATGTTGATGAGTTTCAAAATAATAATAATAATAATGAGGAGGAGGAGTTAAAAACGTTGGGCTTTGTTGTATTTGGCGAGTAGACCGAATCATCATATTTATGTGAACTAGTTTGGCATCCTGGAAGCTGACTATTGTATTATATTTAGCCTTATAATTTCATGTAGCTGAAAGTATAAATCAGATTTTTAATCGTTACCGAAAGATTAAGAATTTTATTTTGTTTTACGTGACATGACAAGAATTATAGCGAAAGATGCAATGACTCTAATGGATCACTTGGGTTGAAAAAAGCTCATGTCTTCTGCCATTCAATGGGCGAGTTCTGATTCTGAATTTCTACTTCGCATTTGTGAGTTCTTAATTTCCGAAGAACTTGTATGCTTATGAACTTAATGATATTCATTCAACATTTAGTTTTATGCTCATTACATAATCACTGCTTACTTAAAGTGATTATTGCATAGAAAATGGGCACTGTTGAACTCCCAATATGCTGTATTGTTCCCATTGTCATATGCGTAGATATGTAATTAATTGGCAATGGAGTATTGCAGTACATTTGAATGCTCATCAGTTGCGATGTAGTACAGTGGAGAGCTATTTGGATTGAGCAAATTAAACTTTTGGTCC
>NW_019260807.1:0-1034 GCF_002742605.1 Olea europaea var. sylvestris | reverse complement strand
GAAATAAAAATCGCGCCGGGGGCAATTTCGTCATTCTTCTCGACTGTGTCGGTATGGGCTCAAATTTGACAGGTTTATCGAGATCAAAAATCGCGCCGGGTGTAATTTCGTCATTTTTTGCGACTGGGTCGGAATTGGCTAAAATTTGACTTGTTGATCGTAAACAAAAATCGCGCCGGGGGCAATTTCGACATTTTTCTCGACTGTGTTGGAATGGGCTCAAATTTGACAGGTTTATCGGGAACAAAAATCGCGCCGGGTTTAATTTCGTCATTTTTCGCGACTGTGTCGGAATTGGCTAAAATTTGACTTGTTGATAGGAAACAAAAATCGCGCTTGGGGCAATTTCGTCATTTTTCTCGACTGTGTCGAAATTGGATGAAATTTGGCAGTTTGATCGGAAAGAAAAATCGCGCCGGTCGCAATTTCGTCATTTTTCTCGACTGTGTCGGAGTGGGCTCAAATTCGATAGGTTGATCGGGAACAAAAACCGCGCCGGGGGCAATTTCGTCATTTTTCTCGACTGTGTCGGAATTGGCTGAAATATGCCAGGTTGATCTGAAATAAAAATCCCGCCGGCGGCAATTTCGTCATTTTTCTCGACTGTGTCGGAATTGTCTTAAATTTGACAGGTTGATCGAGAACAAAAATAGCACCGGGTATAATTTCGTCATTTTTCGCGACTGTGTCGGAATCGGCTAAAATTTGACATGCTGATAGGAAACAAAAACCGCGCCGGGGGCAATTTCGTCGTTTTTCTTGACGGTGTCGGAATTGGCTGAAATTTGGCAGTTTGATCTGAAATAAAAATCGCACCGGGGGCAATTTCGTCATTTTTTGCGACTGTATCGGAATTGGCTAAAATTTGACTGGTTGATCGGAAACAAAAACCACGCCGGGGACAATTTCATCATTTTTCGAGACTGTGTCGGAATTGGCTGAAATTTGGCGGTTTGATCGGAAATAAAAATCGCGCCGGCGGGAATTTCGTCATTTTTCTCGACTGTGTCGGAATGGGCTCAAATTTGACAGGT
>NW_019260806.1:0-1034 GCF_002742605.1 Olea europaea var. sylvestris | reverse complement strand
GTGTAATGGATATAGAAGCCTGAGAAATAAAATGAAATTAGGCTATTATTTTATGATGATCTAGCACCACGAACCTAGCCCATTTAAGAAACGAGCTATGAAAGCTCAACCCATTTAAGATTATGAAAGTTCAAGTCATAAGCTGATTAAAAGCCCAACAATTTAAGAGATTAAGTTTAAATAAATTTAATTGCAAATATTTAATGAATAACTGGGTTGCCTCAATGGTCATCTACATGGTATTTCATATAGGCAACCCAGGTTCGAATCACAATGTAGTGTTTTTATAAAACTTTTTATGTGAATTATTTTTTCATGGCTTAGAAACTCTTCAAATTAAAGACCAAATTTAATGATAATACAACTCCTTCATTTAGTTTTTCATTAAAAATGAAGGTTACAAGAAGAGGAATGTCACATTTTCACTACACTCCTCATCAAATCTGAATTTACTCTTATTTTTTCTCAAAAAAATATATTTCATGTCAAGTTAAGTTTAAGGGAATAACAAGGGTGAAAAGAAGAAATGCTTTCTATAAATTTTATTCTTTTATATCCAAGAAAATTTAAGGTAGGTAGATGTGCAAGTGTTTATTTCATTTTCAAATTAAGATTTTTGAAAAATGTTTGAATGAAATGGTACCTCCAAGTATGGCGCTTTGGCACTACAACAATTTGAATGATCATTTTTCGGTCTACATTTTATGATAATGCTATAGTAATTGAATTTTACCGAAAATCCGTCTATGTGCGACGGTATGAATCTAAAGTCCGAGACTTCTAATTTGATAACGAAATATACCGATAATATATATTGAGTTTCAAACTCATGGGTTAATTCCCTACCTATAAGTTGAATGGATTTCCTCGGGGTGTGGATGATGGTAGAGGATGATGCAACATGCTACGAAGGAAGCCAATGATTTAATAATTTTAATTTGATCATGAAATGTTTACGTTTGTTTCTTTTTACATGGATTTCTATTGACGTCATATGTGGAACTATTCTAAGAATATTTCTTCATGAATAAGTT
>NW_019260805.1:25713-26037 GCF_002742605.1 Olea europaea var. sylvestris | reverse complement strand
TCAATCAGGAACCGCCCCATTTCGGGAATTTACTATTGGGATAACAATATAAATATTGCCTCTATCAATGAATTTGGAATAAGCTAATAAGATCTTTCTCGATTCGCCGCATCTCCGTCAAGTCTCCCTCCCTAGTTACTAGAACTCGAGGTGCAAAGCTACTCGAAAGCGAAAGGCATATATCCTAGCTACCCTATAAGACTTTGATTCTTCCTCCTACTCCTCTTAGAGAAACTCGCCCCCCGCTCCGTTCAACCAGGGATCTATCCATAATTTTTTGTCAGTTCCCGTTCCAATGAAGTAAGAGATCCCCTCAAGGACTAT
>NW_019260805.1:15535-15841 GCF_002742605.1 Olea europaea var. sylvestris | reverse complement strand
ATAGTAAGATCTTCCTTAAAGAGCTAAGAGTCCAATGGGGAAGGGTTAACTAATTATGTATATAAGCAGTCAAAGAAGATCGGATGGAATCTAGCCTGACAAGCAGGCAATGGGATAAATAAACCTCGATATCTTCTATATTCTATGCTGCGTAAAGCGTCTTTCTTGCTCGGTGATCAGTCAATGAAGTCATTCTGGATCCCTGACTCGTCTCATTCTGGGCCTTTGGCCTCTTTGACATTGAGTCAAATCTGTCTGGGCATCGTCCCTTCTCTTGATCTACTTCGGTTACAACTCGACAGTGAG
>NW_019260805.1:9522-9881 GCF_002742605.1 Olea europaea var. sylvestris | reverse complement strand
TGATTAAGAAGAAGTTCTTCTTTCCAATAAGAAGCTCTGGGTCTCAATCAATAGAAAGTCTAGTATGCCCTCTCTCTTGTCGACTGGGAACTCTTTTTCAGCTCTGAACTCTGCTTTCGAGATGGGAATGAAAAGCGTACTTTCTTTCGTACCCTTGCTTGAGTGGTCTCGTATAGTTGAGTTAAGGAATTGATAGAGTCATATCCAATCCCTTTCTTTAGAAATTGACTTGGTATTCATTCTACTACGGTAGAAGATCGAAAAGAATCTGGCTTCACTCTCTTTCTTCCTAAGTAAGGGCTACTTACTGCTAAGACAGCTATGGAAGCTGCTAGCCTCCCTCTTACCATTCTTTAGCT
>NW_019260805.1:0-269 GCF_002742605.1 Olea europaea var. sylvestris | reverse complement strand
GATTGGCTTTCTTCCCGGCATCACAGCCTATTCCGACAACGCGCCAAGCTCTAAAGGAATCGCCTTTCTTTTCTCTAGCCTTTCGGCTTCCGCTCCTACTTCGTAAGGAAGTTGAGTCCCTTCTTCCTTACTTACTTTGCTAGCTCTTTCTGTGCTTCGGTTTACCTTGTGACTACGGTGGGAATGCTTGCTTGATTAAGAAGAAGTTCTTCTTTCCAATAAGAAGCTCTGGGTCTCAATCAATAGAAAGTCTAGTATGCCCTCTCTCT
>NW_019260804.1:0-1034 GCF_002742605.1 Olea europaea var. sylvestris | reverse complement strand
TCATTGGTGTGTTTCCAATCAAATTTGATTAAAATTTCACTTGAGTTTGGATCATTGGTGCATTTTCAATCAAATTAGACTAAGATTTCGTTGGGATTTTGTTCATTATCGTACTTCAAATCAAATATGACTACAATTTCATCTGAGTTTGGTGAAATGGCGCGTTTTCAATCAAATTTGAGTAAAATTTCATCTCAAAATTTTGTTCATTGGTGTGTTTCCAATCAAATTTGACTATAATTTCACATGGGTTTAGTTTATTGGCGTGTTTTCAATCAAATTTGAGTAAAATTTCATCTCAAAATTTTGTTCATTGGTGTGTTTCCAATCAAATTTGACTATAATTTCACATGGGTTTAGTTTATTGGCGTGTTTTCAATCAAATTTGACTAAAATTTCACTTGAATTTTGTTCATTGGCGTGTTTTCAATCAAATTTGACTAAAATTTCACATGAGTTTAATTCATTGCCGTGTTTTAAATAAAATTTCATTAAAATTTCATCTGAATTTTGTTCATTGTCGCGCTTCAAATCAAATATGACTACAATTTCATCTGAGTTCTATTAAATGGCGCATTTTCAATCAAATTTGAGCAAAATTTCATCTAAATTTTGATCGCTGGTGCTCTTCCAATCAAAATCGACTAAAATTTCACCTGGGTTTAGTTCATTAGCGCATTTCCAATTAACTTCGACTAAAATTTCACCTGAATTTTGTTGTTTGGCATGTTTCCAATCAAATTTGACTAAAATTTCACTTGAGTATGGTTCATTGACGAGTTTCCAATCAAATTTGACTAAAATTTCATATGAGTTTAGTTAATTGGCGCGTTTTCAATCAAATTTAACTAAAATTTCACCTTGATTTTGTTCATTGGCATGTTTCCAATCAAATTTGACTAAAATTTCACTTGAGTTTAGTTCATTCGTGCATTTCCAATCAAATTTGATTAAAATTTTACTTGGGTTTTATTTATTGGCATATTTCCAATCAAATTTGACTAAAATTTCACTTGAGTTTGGTTCATTGGCGC
>NW_019260803.1:0-1034 GCF_002742605.1 Olea europaea var. sylvestris | reverse complement strand
GAAATTTTTAACCATATAATCCAGCTGGTGAATTAAAAAACTTTCTTGCTCCAAGAAACATAACACAAAGAAGCAAAAGGTTCCCAAAGAGGACACCCACAAACATCTACAAATAGCAATCACCCACCAATTTCATCAAAACTGGGTAAAAATTTAAAATCATCTCCATTATCTAGAAGATGAGAGGAAAAGAAATGAAAACCACGACTAATGTGTTACAAACATTTCCGAAATCCCACAATAATGAAGTGACATTGGCATTCGATTCCTTGTCATATGTGCTGAAACCCTAAATTTGATTTAAAACAACTTAGGGTATCCATATGCATCACAAGTAGTATATATTAGACCATAAGACAGTAAATAGTTAATTGTGTGGGCGAGCACGTGTATTTGTGTGAGCGAAAGGTGTAATCATCGAGTAGAGAACCCAATAGGTAAGCCATGATTGATCATCAACGGGAGATTTCATCTCAATTGCCGTAATTGATGGCCAAAAATTTAGAACACCACAACCATAAACTGAAAATTATTCTCAAATAGTAAGGTCAGAATCAAGTATGTACTCATCTTTATGAGCCAAAAGTATGAAAAAATTAACTTCTTCTCCTACTTTAATAATGTTGTTCCATCCAATTTGCTTACCAAAGATCTTATCATAGAGTACTCCCCATTCTGCCACAGAGGATTTTGTAACGATCAGTGCTTCCTTAGGCAGAACCGAATCTGCGAAATAACACTGTAAATATATATACATATAACAGGAACTACTAAATTGGTAAATTTTGACAACAAGATGACTTGAAATTTATGTATGAAATGTTAACTGAAGTCTAAAAGCACTTGATAACATTCCTTTTTTTGGGGTGGTGGTATTTTCCCTTGATATTGAAAAAAGTGTGCACTTGATATTTGCAAGCACTGAAGAAGCCAAAGTTCCCTACATTATTCTCCCTAAGTTATAGTTTGTTCTCACATCTGCTTAGTGTAGTATTTGTGTATATATGGGAACTTAGCATACCCAAGTACTGACA
>NW_019260802.1:0-1034 GCF_002742605.1 Olea europaea var. sylvestris | reverse complement strand
GAAGTCTAGCCAAAGGCTGGTCTGCTAAATCAGATCTCCCTATTCGACATTTTCAATAATACACACATGGGACTGTCCATCCAAGAGGAATTTGCACTGCGTTTGGACACAAGGAAAGGAATGGAAAAAGTTACTTATGAAGGGAGAAAATTTCTCTATTTTGTCACTTCGTTTTTCCATGTTTCACACTTGATCCAAACAAACCCTAATGGTCTCTTTACATAAATGTTCCAACCCAACACATCTCCATCGGATCCTTGTAATCAATTGCTGTGTGGATGGGGACAGTTTCAATTGCTAAAAGTTGTTCACTGCCTTAATTAACCCAAGTGCATGGGCTTTTTCCATGATTATATCTGCAGATTTCTGTTATCCATATATACACAACAAGAACAAGAAATAGCTAGCTTCTGTTCACCTCAATTTGGAATGCCATGGAATCGAAAGCTAGCATTATTGGCATGATACTTCTAGTTCTTCTCCTCATTACTCCATGCTCTTCGACTTCAAGAGGTTGGTAGCAAGTTTAAACTTTTAAACGAGTGTGATACTCAATCTCGTCTTTAAGAATTTAAGCTTGTAGATGAAGTAGTGGACTAACTGTCAACTCATTAACTAACAAAAATGGTGGTTTTGCAGGCGGATTGAAGGTGGAAAAAGTGTTGGATCCACAGATTTATGACATTGATTATAGAGGTCCAGAGACTCATAGGTACAGGCCACCACCCAATCGAGCCCGCGGCCACCATACAGCTGCAAGAAGAAGTGTAAAAGTCTCTTAACGTGATTTATTTAGGACATATTTGGTATATAGTATAAATATAACTTATTTTTAATGTTTTCTGTTACAGGGAAAGAAAAATCATGGATGATCAAGATTTCTATTATGTTCATCATCTCCAGATCTTTAATTTCTTTATGATGTTTTATTACAAGCTAAATGGGATTGTAATCAATAATTATTCCTTGTTTTGTGTATATTTATTGAATTGTGGAGAACTTGCATCAGTAATGGTGGTGTAATCACTAGCCGT
>NW_019260801.1:0-1034 GCF_002742605.1 Olea europaea var. sylvestris | reverse complement strand
GGATGATGCATCCTATGTGCCCATATTTTGCATAAGTTGATCTGTGCCTTTTATTCAAATTTCAAGGAGAATCTTTTAAGCTTCTATAGTTAGATGGAGAGGATGGACAAACATCCCAAATTAGGTTAATATAATCTGACATTTGTGGTTCAACCTCTTCACCTGAAAAAGGAGACCTTTGATTATTATTTTTTTATCATTTCTCACTGGATGAAAATTGAAAACCTTCTGAGCAAGAAAAATTTCTATATATTTCAACAACTGTTAACTATTTTTCGATAGGCTATCTACTTCCTCTTTTTAGGTCGACTTTTTGGACTTGCTTGTAAGTTGGAGTTTGCGACCTAAACTTATTTTTTATTTTTAACTTCTGATTCCTCAGCTTTTGCCTTTTGAAAAATTGTAAAATGGCTTCTTAAAAAAAAAAGCACAATCACTGAGGATTCGTATGGGAGGTAGACATGAGAATGATATGTGCTGAAATGGGTATATTTTCTATAATTATTGCTTAGAGGATAGTAGATGCGATGAGGGGTCCACATAGTACTAGGACGAAGCATGAGGGTCCAACAGATTATAGTTTACCATTGGGGGCTGCCAAAATACCTTTATCAATAGCTAAATCCAGACTGAATAGACTTAGAGAGAAGTTTAGTATCCCTGATGCCATAGAACTCCTCGTGCCAAGACCTGACAAAAGAGCTTGTTTTCCTAAGCATGACTGTTTTGCTATTAGTGAAGCGATTTTATATGCTGAACGAAGGACACCTTTTGAGCTTCTATAGTTCAGATGGATGAGAGGTAGGACGTCCCAAAGGGTTAATATGATCTGACGATTTTGGTTCAACCTTTTCGCATATGAAAGGCGACTGTTAAGAATTTTTCATCCTTTTCCACTTTGTGAAAATTATGAAAACCTTGCAAGCAAGAAAAATATTTTGTATATTTCGGTAACTATTAACTATTTCTTGACAAGCTTCTTCTTTTTTCGGTTGACTTTTTTTATTTTCTTGTAAGTTGGGGTTTGTGACCTT
>NW_019260800.1:0-1034 GCF_002742605.1 Olea europaea var. sylvestris | reverse complement strand
TAATTGCTAGTTTAATTCGATTGGAATCGAGCCAATGAAAAGTGGTTTTTGATTTCTTGATAACTTCGGGTTTGATCATTTCCTGTTGCTAGTCTAATTTAGTTGGAATTGAGACAATGAAAAGTGGATTTCGATTTCATGATAACTTCGGGTCTGATCAATTTCGGCAAATTGCTAGTCCAATTCGATTGGAATCGAGCCAATGAAAAGTGGTTTTTCATTTCATGATAACTTTGAATTTGATCATTTTCGGCAAATTACCAGTCTAATTCGATTGGAATCGAGGCAATGAAAAGTGATTTTTGATTTCATGATAAATTTGAGTTTGTTCATTTTCGGCTAATTGCTAGTCCAATTCGATTGGAATTGAGCCAATGAAAAGTGGTTTTTTATTTCATGATAACTTCGGGTCTGATCATTTTCGAAAAATTGCTAGTCTAATTCAGTTGGAATTGAGCCAATGAAAAGTAGTTTTCGTTTTCATGATAACATTGGGTTTAATCATTTTCGACAAATTCCTAGCCCAATTCGATTGGAATCGAGCCAATGAAAAGTGGTTTTTGTTTTCATGATAAATTTGGGTTTGTTCATTTTTGGAGAAATGCTAGTCTAATTCGATTAGAATCGAGCCAATGAAAAGTGGTTTTTTGTTTAGTGATAACTTCGGGTCTGTTATTTTTGGCGAATTGCTAGTCTAATTCGATTGGAATTGAGGCAGTGAAAAGTGATTTTTAATTTAATGAAAACTTTGTGTTTGATCATTTTCGGTGAATTGCTAGTCTAATTCGATTGTAATCGAGCCAATGAAAGGTGGTTTTTGATTTCAAGATAACTTCAAGTTTGAAAATTTTCGGCGAATTGCCAGTCTAATTCGATTGGAATCGAGCCAATAAAAAGTGATTTTTGATTTCATGATAACTTCAGGTTTGTTCATTTTCGGATGGATGCTATTCTAATTCGATTGGAATCGAGCCAATGAAAAGTGGTTTTTGATTTCATGATAACTTTGGGTTTGTTCACTTTTGGAGAAATGC
>NW_019260799.1:0-1034 GCF_002742605.1 Olea europaea var. sylvestris | reverse complement strand
AGAAATGTAGCGATCGTTTTGGATTGAACTCACCACTTCATCGTGATGTATGAGGGATTTCGGCCATTTTTCGATGGTGTGAGAGCTTGCATATTTGGAACGCATGGATTGTCGGCGTACCAAGAATTGAGCGTAACTTTTGCAAACGGTGTCCGTTTTGGGACCAGAAGTACTTTTTGGAAATGTAGCGACCGTTTTCGATTGAACTCACAACTTCGTCGTGACGTACGAGGGATTTCGGCCATTTTTCGAAAGAATGAGCACTTGCATATTTGGAACGCTTGGATTGTCGGCGTACGAAGAATTGAGCGTAACTTTTGCACACGGTGTCCGTTTTGGGACCATAAGTACTTTTTGGAAATGTAGCGACAGTTTTGGATTGAACTCACCACTTCATCGTGACGTACGAGGGATTTTAGCCATTTTTCGAAAGAGTGAGCACTTGCATATTTGAAACGCTTGGATTGTCGGTGTAAGAAGAATTGAGCGTAACTTTTGTACCCGGTGTCCGTTTTGGGTCCGTAAGTCCTTTTTGAAAATGTAGCGACCGTTTGGGATTGAACTCACCACTTCGTTGTGAAGTATGAGGGATTTCGACCATTTTTCGAAAGTGTTAGCACTTGCATATTTGGAATGCTTGGATTGTCGGCGTACGAAGGATTGAGCGTAACTTTTGCACCCGGTGCTCGTTTTGGGCCCGTACGTACTTTTTGGAAATGTAGCGATCGTTTTGGATTGAACTCACCACTTCGTCGTGACGTATGAGGGATTTCAACCATTTTTCGAAAGAGTGAGCACTTGCATATTTGGAACGCTTGGATTGTCGGCGTACGAAGAATTGAGCGTAACTTTTGCACCCGGTGTTCGTTTTGGGCCGTAAGTACTTTTTGGAAATGTAGCGACAGTTTTGGATTGAACTCACCACTTCATTGTTACGTATGAGGGATTTCAGCCATTTTTTGAAAGAGTGAGCACTTGCAAATTTGGAACGCTTGGATTGTTGGCGTACGAAGAATTGAGCGTAACTTTTGCAC
>NW_019260798.1:0-1034 GCF_002742605.1 Olea europaea var. sylvestris | reverse complement strand
TGATCTCGGGTCTATGCCCCGAGTCCAATTTCTGGGGCAGTTTCCAATCAACCTACCAAATTTTGGCCCATTCCGACACCATCACGATAAATGACGAAATTGCCCACGGTTCGGTTTTGCGTTGTTAATTTTCTTTCCAACATTTCTTCAACCTGATATAATTAATATAGAAATTAATTATTCGGAGGCCTAAACGAAGGAATTTGGCTAAAATCCCGTGATCTCGAGTCTGTGCCCCGACTCCAAGCCTAAACGAAGGAATTTGGCTAAAATCCCGTGATCTCGAGTCTGTGCCCCGACACCAATTCTCTGGGGCCGTTTCCAATCAAATTGCCAAATTTCGGCCCATTCCGACACCGTGGCGACAAATGCCAAAATTGCCCCTGGTGCGATTTTTCTTTGTTAATTTTCTATCCAACACTTCTTCAGCTTGACATAATTAATACGAAAATTAATTATTCGAAGGCCTAAATGAAGGAATTTGGCTAAAATCCCGTGATCTCGGGCCTATGCCCCGACTCCAATTTCTAGGCCCGTATCCAATCGACCTACCAAATTTCAGTCCATTCTGACACCGTCGCGACAAATGACAAAATTGCCCTTGGTGCGGTTTTGCGTTGTTAATTTTCTATCAAACACTTCTTCAACCTGATATAATTAATACGGAAATTAATTATTCGGAGGCCTAAACGAAGGAATTTGTTTAAAATCCCATGATCCCGGGTCTGTGGCTCGACTCCAATTTTTGGGGTCGTTTCCAATCAACCAGCCAAATTTCGACCATTCCGGCACCGACGCGACAAATGACAAAATTGCCCCTGGTGCGGTTTTGCGTTGTTAATTTTCTGTCCAACACTTCTTCAACCTGACATAATTAATATGAAAATTAATTATTCGGAGGACTAAATGAAGGAATTTGGCTAAAATCCCGTGATCTCGAGCCGATGCCCTGACTCCAATTTCTAGGCTCGTTTCCAATCGACTTGCCAAATTTTGGCCCATTGCGACACCGTCGCGACAAATGACAAAATTGC
>NW_019260797.1:0-1034 GCF_002742605.1 Olea europaea var. sylvestris | reverse complement strand
TTATAGGGTAATAAGTGGCCTCAAAACCTAGATTTGCAAAGGAAGCCTCTTATCTTTTCAACTAATATAATCTAAACCCTCTATCTTTCATTATTAGCAAAGTGTATCCCAAAACTAAACTTATATCCAACTTACATATTCAAGAATTGTAGATTGTAAATTAATTTAATCATTTGGTCAATTGAAGTCCTAACAAAATAATCCACTTCATTCAAATTCAAACTTGACTTCAGTTTCGACTAACTAATAATCACTTCATGCATACACAACCTTTGACACTTCATGCCTACATTCATTAACTACCTCTAACATTAACCACTACAAAGGTGGTGTCCCCTTATCCTTATGGCCAAAATAATATTAAAAGTTAAATTGCTATCCTAAAGAAATTTAAACGAGCATAAAATTTCGGAGTATTACAGTGCACCCTATCAATCAAAATAAACGCTCCAACTTGCGAAGCCACTCCTCGGCTGCAAGTGGATCAATGTACAAATAGCAAAGTTCAGTCGGTAAGGACCTTGCTACATGTACACTGTGGTGTACACACTTTAGTTTACACTTTGCCACGTGATATTACCCTATTGGACAGTTTAAATTTCAAATAGTTTTCCCATCTAATTGACACTGGACAACAATACAAGTGTCTAACAACGTGTCAAAAATCAGTGTACAAATAGCAAAGTTCAATCGGTAAGAACCTTGCTACATTTACACTATGGTGTACACTTTCGTTTACACTTTGTCACATGACATTACCCTGTTAGACAACTTATATTTCAAATAGTTTTCCCATCAAATTGACACTGGACAATAATGCAAGTGTCAAACAACTTGTCAAAAATGACTGTGCAAATAACAAAGTTCAATCGGTAAGAATCTTACTACAAACACACTATGGTGTACACTTTAGTTTACACTTTGTCACATAACATTACCTTGTTAGACAAGTTATATTTCAAATAGTTTTTCCATCCAATTAAGATTGGACAACAATGCAAGTTTCAAAGAACAGGTTAAAAATAAGTGTACAA
>NW_019260796.1:0-1034 GCF_002742605.1 Olea europaea var. sylvestris | reverse complement strand
TGAATACTATATCTGGATGAATGAGAAATTAGTGAATGAAATAGGGTTGGAAAACACGATTTTAACTTAGAATAATCGAATTTACCATGTGAGACCATCGCTCTAGCAACAGCCCAGTGTCAGGCGAGAGGCAAGTCTCTGAAATTACCACTCGAGTGGTAGACGAGCGAGAGTGAACCTATGCAACTTCTCGTGAAACAAGTTAAATTTGGGTCTTGTCTCTCGAGTTTCCAACCCTTCTACACCTATAAATAAGACCCCTTGGTGTTGTATTCATATTTAAAATATCATTTTCTTGTTGAAATTTGGCATCAAAACATTTGTTTTATTTTCATTCAAAGAGAAGTACAAAAACAATCTTTAGGTTCATTGTTCTTGTGTTTTAAAGTGTTGCAAAAATAAGTCGATCATTGTATTTTGGGAGTTGATTGCCATAATTCGGAGGCACTTGTGCGGGACAAATTCGACTTAAGGACAAAGAATTTAACTCTTGTTGATCCTTTGCATTTCATTCCTTGGCATTATTCAATCCAGTCTTTTATTTACTTTCCATTCTATTGTTGGTAGATTTGGTATACTTATTTTGCGTTAAAGACATCTGTTGTCGATTTTGTACGTCGCAAGTGTATGGATCGTAGCAAGTAGTAAAGTGGACCTAAGAGTCCGGATATCGTTCCCACGAGGACTACTATTTAATAATTAGTTCAATTATTCTTAATTTTAATTTGATAAAAAAACAAACAAGGAATTCCTAACTTCAATTCAATGAAGTTCGATATTTGCACACTAATCCCATCGCTATTGAATGCAACTAATTCATTTGGCTCCTTCGCGATTAATTCCTCCGTTTCCACATGTTCTACATCTTTAGACGTTAGTTCTCCGGGTTGAATGGAATCCTTCGTCGGCATGTTATTTAGCTCGTCGAAAATTATTTGATTTTCAATCTTCTTACATTTTTGCATGATGATGTCTCCCGTAATTATTTCACTGTAATCACAATATTCTTCATATGGATAATGTTCTCTCACTTC
>NW_019260795.1:0-1034 GCF_002742605.1 Olea europaea var. sylvestris | reverse complement strand
GATTCCAATCGATTTACACTAGCAATTCGCCAAAAATGAACAAACCCGAAGTTATCATGAAATGAAAAACCACTTCTCTTTGGTTCGATTCCAATCGAATTGGACTAGCAATTCGCCAAAAATAAACAAACCCAAAGTTACCATGAAATCAGAAGCTACTTTCATTGGCTTGATTCCAATCGAATTGGACTAGCAATTCGCCAAAAATGAACTAACCCGAAGTTATCATGAATTCAAAATAATCTTTTCATTAGCTCGATTACAATCGATTGAGACTAGCAATTCGCCAAAAATGAACAAACCCAAAGTTATCGTGCAATGAAAAACCAATTTTCTTTAGCTCGATTCCAATCGAATAAGACTAGCAATTCGTCAAAAACGAACAAACCCGAAGTTATCATGAAATGGAAAACCACATTGCCGTGGCTTGATTCCCATCATATTAGACTAGCAATTCGCAAAAAATGAACAAACCCAAAGTTATCGCGAAATCAAAATCAACTTTTCATTAGCTCGACTCCAATTGATTTAAACTAGCAATTCGCCAAAATGAAGAAACCCGAAGTTATCATGAAATGAAAAACCACTATTCTTTGGCTCGATTCCAATCGAATTAGACTAGCAATTCGCCAAAAATGAACAAACCCAAAGTTATCGTGCAATGAAAAACCAATTTTCTTTAGCTCGATTCCAATCGAATAAGACTAGCAATTCGTCAAAAACGAACAAACCCGAAGTTATCATGAAATGAAAAACCACTATTCTTTGGCTCGATTCCAATCGAATTAGACTAGCAATTCGCCAAAAATGAACAAACCCAAAGTTATCATTAAATCAAAGGCCATTTTTCATTGGCTCGATTCAAATCAAATTGGACTAACAATTCGCCAAAAACGAACAAACCCGAAGTTATCATGAAATTAAAATCAACTTTTCATTAGCTCAATTCCTATCAATTTAGACTAGCAATTCGCCAAAGTGAACAAACCCGAAGTTATCATGAAATGAAAAACCACTATTCTTTGGCTCGATTC
>NW_019260794.1:0-1034 GCF_002742605.1 Olea europaea var. sylvestris | reverse complement strand
ACTCCATTTTTGGCATGTCACTAGAGTTAGTCATTCGAAAGTAGCTAATATACGAGTAATGACTAATTATAATTAGCTCGTGCTTATGGTTTGATCAGCAAACCTAGCTATTATTTATGGATATAGGACCGAACCATAATAGATTCATCCTAATTACTTCATTAAATCATTCAGTTAGGTTATTGCACTATAGTGATTTTAAAATATATTCTTATTCACTGATACAACTTTAGGTTGTCAATTTACCCCATTTTATTTATTTTTTACTTTGTCTATATTTTAAGATTCCACGGTCCACTTTTCTCGTGCAATATTAACAAATTGAATATGAGATGCTAGCTGTTGCTTGAGGAATATTTCATTGTTGTCGTATGCCGAGTTAATAGTCATTGAAGTTTATGCGATTTCGCTTTGGCCTTTGAGGTAATTTTCTAGTTAATTTAGTCGTTAACGTTATTTAACCACAAAAATAATCGTTCGGGTAGTGAAAGTAATCCTACACATCCACTAAGCCCCGTTTGAAAATTTTTTGATTGACGTGTAATATTATTTTATTGAAGATTATGTGGTTAAAAGTATGAGAAAGAAAATTTTAATTTAATGTAATGAGAAATAATGTGGCTCAAACGGGGGCTAAATTGCAATGAGACGGACATTAATTTGATTCGTTAATTACATTTGTGGGCCAAATAACTCGATTGTTTTAAAATTTTCTCAAATTTATCTCTCATTTAACCCTAACCTCCACGTGAAAGAAGCAACAATAGTGAAATTTCGGCCGTTGAAAAGAACTTTGTACCATTTTATACAAGAAATATGAATGGCGCATGTAGGTAGAACATATTGACATTTAATGGTGGTTAGATTGGACTTTGCTTTCACTAATCGAGTGACCATTTGTGTAATGTTGAATAACTTTAGTAATTAAATAAATAGCTAAAATACTTTAAGGAGCAACTAAAATCTTACACAAACTTCAATCAAAACTTGTGAAACTTGCTCTGGTTTTACTCATCCACTTCATCTGGATCCAA
>NW_019260793.1:0-1034 GCF_002742605.1 Olea europaea var. sylvestris | reverse complement strand
GAAATAAAAATCCCGCCGGGGGTAATTTCGTCATTTTTCTCGACTGTGTTAGAATGGGCTCAAATTTGACTGGTTGATCGGAAGCAAAAATCGCGCCGGGGGCAATATCGTTATTTTTCGCGACTGTGTCGTAATTGGCTAAAATTGGACTGATTGATCGGAAACAAAAATCGCGCCGGGGGCAATTTCGTCATTTTTCTCGACTGTGTCGGAATTGGCTGAAATTTGGCAGGTTGATCGGGAACAAAAACCGCGCCGGGGGCAATTTCGTCTTTTTTCGCGACGGTGTCGGAATCGACTAACATTTGACTGGTTGATCGCGAACAAAAACCGCGCCGGGGGCAATTTCGTCTTTTTTCGCGACGGTGTCGGAATCGACTAACATTTGACTGGTTGATCGCGAACAAAAACCGCGCCGGGGGCAATTTCGTCTTTTTTCGCGACGGTGTCGGAATCGACTAACATTTGACTGGTTGATCGCGAACAAAAACCGCGCCGGGGGCAATTTCGTCTTTTTTCGCGACGGTGTCGGAATCGACTAACATTTGACTGGTTGATCGCGAACAAAAACCGCGCCGGGGGCAATTTCGTCTTTTTTCGCGACGGTGTCGGAATCGACTAACATTTGACTGGTTGATCGCGAACAAAAACCGCGCCGGGGGCAATTTCGTCTTTTTTCGCGACGGTGTCGGAATCGACTAACATTTGACTGGTTGATCGGAAACAAAAACCGTGCCGGGGGCAATTTCGTCATTTTTCTCGACTGTGTCGGAATTGGCTGAAATTTGGAAGTTTGATCTAAAATAAAAATCACGCCGGGGGCAAATTCGTCATTTTTCAAATTTGACAGGTTGATCGGAAACAAAAATCGCGCCGGGGGCAACTTCGTTATTTTTCGCTACTGTATAAGAATGGGCCAAAATTTGACAGGTTGAACGGGAACAAAAATCTCGTAGTTAGCAATTTCGTCATTTTTCGCGACTGTGTCGGAATGGGCTCAAATTTGACTGGTTGATCGGGAACAAAAACCGCGC
>NW_019260792.1:0-1034 GCF_002742605.1 Olea europaea var. sylvestris | reverse complement strand
TCGTTTGCATAGCTATCGATTCTGAAACTTCATGAAATTTTAATGTAAGGTAGGAAACTCCTTATATTATGATATATCCCAAAATTGACTTCCATAGGAAAAATATGAGTCTTTAAAATATTTTTTTCAAAACCTCACAACAACTCGGTTGAAAGGCGTTTTAGTGCAATTTACAGACATATAACATGATTTTGAATTTATTCCATGGACATCGAAATAACATGATTTTGACTTCATTCAAATGCTAATTCATGAGACTATCAAATTCCATTGGTTTCATCCAAAAATTTCAAGTAACAATTGAGTTATAAATTTTTGAAACCAATGACAGAATCTGAAAACAGCAATACTATCTCGTGCTACTTTTAAGTGATATAAAATTCTACCGACATCGGATTGACATGATTCCAAGTTTATTCAATATAACACCTATGAGGCTATCAAATGCCACTGGTAGTCTAAAAATTCCAAGGATTGAGTTACGAATTTTTCGAAGTTGATGTAGAAGCTGAAATTTTAAGTAAACAGCGACACTAAATCGCTAATACTTTTTTTTTTTAAACAGTGTTTCATAAGTTAATTTCTAAAATACTTATCTACTTTTAAACATCACTTATTTATAACGAAAAGTTCGTAGAATATAGTTCCAGATACGATGTCCATAGAAATATATTCAAAGAAAAAACTTAAACATTTCATAACCAAATTAAAGATAATAATCACATGCTTTTCCATAACATGTTGCAACTCCGTCTACCATCATCCACACCCCCAGCAAAACAAATCGACCTGTAGAAAGGGAATTAACCCATGAATTTGAAATTCAATAGATATTATTGGTGCATTTCATTATCAAGTTATCTAAATTCGAATTGTAGATTCATACCATCGTACATAGATGGATTTTCAGCAAAATCCAATTCTATAGCATTGTCATAACACTTAAAGCCAGAGAATAATGATTATCTATAGTAGTGCCAAAACATCGTACCCGGAGGTACCATTTCATTCAAACTTCTAACGAAAAATCATAA
>NW_019260791.1:0-1034 GCF_002742605.1 Olea europaea var. sylvestris | reverse complement strand
AAATATTATAAAATCTGTTATTTATAGAGTTAAGGCCGATATAGTCGCTGTTGGATCAGGACCATGTGGCCTAATCCCTTTAATCGAAGCTTCACATCACTCTATGCCATACATTAATTGCATTGACAAGGGTCAGCCGCCCTACTCCCTATGCTAACACTTCTGATATTTATTAATACAAACATTACATCAATCATTCATACAAATACTCTGCATATCTGCTTTTTAAGGGTAGCAAGTGGGTAGAGGTTCGGTTAGAAGAAAGAGTGCTTCGGCAAAGGATTTCAGATGGAGAAGAGCATTTTTCTTTTCTTTTCTTTATTTTGACCTTTTTTATTGCCAGATGTTTGCACATAGTGCTTCCCCTTGGCTTCCAATATCCGAAGCATAACACATACTTTAATAATAATAATAACATGGAAAGAAAGTCTCTCGTGTAGACACATATTCAAATTTCTACAATTTCGTTAAATGAATAATGAAATTAATACAATCATATTGATTTGAAGGGACGTTGAAATTTTTTTTTTAAAAATTATTTATTTATGGTCATTCCTAAGGTGGTAAATCATTCTATAATAAATGAAAGATGGAAATTTTCTGCATCATCTTCTTCCTTCATCACTAACCTTTTCAATGACTTCTAATTCTTTCTAAAAATTCTAACTTCGTGCCACAAGCATCCTATAATATTAAGAATAAAATTCCATACTAAATGAGGGTTTGTTTAACAAAGTTTTTGATAAAATTTTAGTAGATTTTGATCAAAATCGATGAAATTTACAATTGAAAAGTTGATAAAAGTTAAAAATCATATGAAATATGTGATTAAAATTGAAGTTTATCCAGTTAAAAAATTGTTAAAGTATAACAAAACTTCATTGAACAAGCATTGAAAAAGATGTAAAATTTCTACATGATCATCCGTCCTTCACCACTAACTTTCAACAATTTTTTTTAATATGATTATGAACCTTCTTTTTTCCATGGATGATTCTTTTAACTTTCTCAAAATTCAAACTTTTACAACAAGC
>NW_019260790.1:0-1034 GCF_002742605.1 Olea europaea var. sylvestris | reverse complement strand
ACACTGTATCCGTTTTGGGCCCATAAGTACTTTTTTGAAATGTAGCGACCGTTTTGGATTGAACTCACAACTTCGTCGTGATGCACGTGGGATTTTTACCATTTTTTGAAAGAATGAGCGCTTGTTTATTTAGAATGCTTGGAGAGTCGGCGGACGAAGAATTGAGCGTAACTTTTGCACACAGTGTCCGTTTTGGGCCCATAAGTACTTTTTTGAAATGTAGCGACTGTTTTGGATTGAACTCACCACTTCGTCGTGACGTACGTGGGATTTTGGCCATTTTTTGAAAGAATGAGCGCTTGTATATTTAGAACGCTTGGAGAGTCGGCGGACGAAGAATTGAGCGTAAGTTTTGCACACGGTGCCCGCTTTGGTCCCATAAGAAGTTTTTGAAAATGTGGCGACCGTTTTGGATAGACCACACCACTTCGTCGTGACGTACGAGGGATTTCGGAAATTTTTCAAAAGAAAGGGCGCTTGTATATTTAGAACGCTTGGAGAGTCGGCGGACGAGGCATTTAGAGTAAGTTTTGCACACGGTGCCCGCTTTGGGCCCGTAAGAAGTTTTTTGAAATGTAGCGACCGTTTTGGATTGAACTCACCACTTCATCGTGACGTACGAGGGATTTTGGCAATTTTTCGAAAGAATGAGTGCTTGTATATTTGGAACGCTTGGAGAGTCGGCAGACGAAGAATTGAGCGTAAGTTTTGCACATGGTGTCAGCTTTGGGCCCATAAGAAGTTTTTGGAAATGTAGCGACCGTTTTGGATTGAACACACCACTTCGTCGTGACGTACGAGGGAATTCGGCGATTTTTCGAAAGAATGAGCGCTTGTATATTTAGAACGCTTGGAGAGTCGGCGGACGCAGAATTGAGCGTAACTTTTACACATGGTGTCCGCTTTGGGCCCATAAGAAGTTTTTGGAAATGTAGCGACCGTTTTGGATTAAACACACCACTTCGTCGTGGCGTATGAGGGATTCGGGCCATTTTTCGAAAGAATGAGCACTTGCATATTTAGAACGCTTGGAT
>NW_019260789.1:0-1034 GCF_002742605.1 Olea europaea var. sylvestris | reverse complement strand
CAAATATCCAAGTTCAATCGATAAGAACTTTGCTACATGTATACTATGGTGTATACTTTAGTTTACATTTTGCCACGTGACATTAACCAGCTAGGCAGTTTAAATTTAAAATAGTTTTCCCATCCAATTGACACTTGACAATAATGCAAGTGTAAAAGAACGTGTCGAAATCGGTGTACAAATAGCAAAGTTCAATCTGTAAGGACTTTGTTACAAGTACACTATGGTGTACTCTTTAGTTTCTACTTTGTCATGTGACATTACCTCATGCGAACCCCATACATTGACTACAATACCCACAATGAGATTGACGAACCCAAGAAAGCCAAATTAATCCAAGAGTTTAGGATTTAACGAAAAGAAAGTCGAACCAAAAAACCCAACAAGAACGACGCTTGAAAGATCCCTTGATCACGCAATCTAAGAATTAAATCCACTTGTTTGAAAGCCACAAGTTTACACTTGAAAAGTTCGAAGTTGTTCAATGAAGAATGATGAAGAGAAGACAATACGCCTCACTTTTAATTCAATATCAAATATGTCAAAGGTTTTTAACAATTGAATGGAAACTCCTATAACTAAACCTAAAAACTAGGTAAAAATCGTGCAAAAGTCGATCATAATCCCCAAAATATGGAAAAGAATCAAAAACTAACAAAAAATGGAAAATGGCCAAAATTAGGAAATTCGCCAAAAAAATGGTCTATGCGACCGCATAGTGTATTTCCATGCGATCACATGGTTCAACTAAAAATCCATCTTGAGTTTCAGTATGCCTCCATGTGGTCGCATGGTTTTTTTGCCTGTGCGGTCGTACAAGCTTGTTTTTAGCCTCTGGTTTCGTCGCTTGATAACAAATTGATCCAAGTTGATTTGGCCCTCGACCTGAACATGAAAGTTGATCCATTTTAAGTCCCGAACATGGTTCCATCGATGGTTTCTTGAATGAGCAATCCCATCGCTTGATTCACTTTCTTTGCCCTTGATAGCATCATTGGTCTGCCATCGACTATCAACGGATCTCGTCTCGCACT
>NW_019260788.1:0-1034 GCF_002742605.1 Olea europaea var. sylvestris | reverse complement strand
GCGCCGGGTGTAATTTCGTCATTTTTCGCGACTGTGTCGGAATTAGCTAAATTTTGACTTGTTGAAAGGAAACAAAAATCGCGTCGGGGGTAATTTCATCATTTTTCTCGACTGTGTCGGAATTGGCGAAAATTTGGCAGTTTGATCTGAAATAAAAATCGCGCCGGGGGCAATTTCGTCATTTTTCTCGACTGTGTCAGAACGGGCTCAAATTTGACAGGTTGATCGGAAACAAAAATCGCGCCGGGGGCAATTTCGTCATTTTTCTCGACTGTGTCGGAATTGGCGAAAATTTGGCAGTTTGATCTGAAATAAAAATCGCGCCGGGGGCAATTTCGTCATTTTTCTCGACTGTGTCGGAATTGGCGAAAATTTGGCAGTTTGATCTGAAATAAAAATCGCGCCGGGGGCAATTTCGTCATTTTTCTCGACTGTGTCGGAATTGGCGAAAATTTGGCAGTTTGATCTGAAATAAAAATCGCGCCGGGGGCAATTTCGTCATTTTTCTCGACTGTGTCGGAATTGGCGAAAATTTGGCAGTTTGATCTGAAATAAAAATCGCGCCGGGGGCAATTTCGTCATTTTTCTCGACTGTGTCAGAACGGTCTCAAATTTGACAATTTGATCGGAAACAAAAATCGCGCCGGGGGCAATTTCGTTATTTTTCGCTACTGTATAAGAATGGGCCAAAATTTGACAGGTTGATCGGAAACAAAAATCGCGCCGCTGGCAAATTCGTCATTTTTCGCAACTGTGTCGGAATGGTATCAAATTTGACTGGTTGATCGCGAACAAAAACCGCGCCGGGTGTAATTTCGTCATTTTCCGCGACTGTGTCGTAATTGGCTAAAATTTGACGGGTTGATCGGAAACAAAAATCGCGCCGGGGGCAATTTCGTCATTTTTCTCGGCTGTGTCGAAAATTGGCTAAAATTTGGCAGTTTGATCTGAAATAAAAATCGCGTCGGGGGTAATTTCGTCATTTTTCTCGACTGTGTTAGAATGGGCTCAAATTTGACTGGTTGATCGGAAAC
>NW_019260787.1:0-1034 GCF_002742605.1 Olea europaea var. sylvestris | reverse complement strand
CAAAAATCCCGTGATCCCGGGTCTGTGCCCCGAGTCCAATTTCGAGGGCTGTTTCCAATCAACTTGCCAAATTTCGGCCCATTCCGACATCGTCGCAACAACTGACAAAATTGCCCCTGTTGCGATTTTTCTTTGTTAATTTTCTGTCCAGCACCTCTTCAACTTGACATTATTAATAAGAAAATTAATTATTTGGAGGCCCAAAACGAAGGAATTTGGCTAGAATCCCCTGATCCCGGGTCTGTGCCCCAAGTCCAACTTCGCGGGCCGGTTCCAATCAACCTGCCAAATTTAGGCCCATTCCGACACCGTCGCGACAAATGACAAAATTGCCCTTGGTGTGGTTTTGCTTTGTTAATTTTCTGTCCAACACATATTCAACCTCACATAATTAATAATGAAATTAATTTTTCGGAGGACCAAATGAAGGAATTTGGGTAAAATCTCGTGATCTCGGGTCTATGCCCCGAGTCCAATTTCGCGGGCCGTTTCCAATCAACTTCCCAAATTTTGGCCCATTCCGACACCATCACGACAAATTACAAAATTGCCCCTGGTGCGGTTTTTCATTGTTAATTTTCTGTCCAGTACTTCTTCAACCTGACATAATTAATAAGGAAATTAATTATTTGGAGGCTCAAACGAAGGAATTTGGTTAAAATCCCGTGATCCCAGGTCTGTGCCCGAAGTCCAATTTTAAGGGCCGTTTCCAATCAACCTGCCAAATTTCGACCCATTTCAACACTGTCGCGACAAATGACTAAATTGTCCGTAGTGTGATTTTCTTTGTTAATTTTTTGTCCAACACTTCTTGAACCTGACGAAATTAATAAGGAAATTAATTATTCAAAGGCCCAAACAAAGGATTCGGCTAAAGTCTCGTGATCCTGGGTCTGTGCCCCGAGTCCAATTTCACGGGCCGTTTCCAATCAACATGCCAAATTTCGGCCCATTCCGACATCGTTGCGACAAAGGACAAAATTGCCCCAGGTGCAATTTTTCTTTGTTTATTTTCTGTCCAGCACTTCTTCAAC
>NW_019260786.1:0-1034 GCF_002742605.1 Olea europaea var. sylvestris | reverse complement strand
TCTTCGTACGTAGACTATCCAAGCTTTCCAGAAATGCAAGTGCTCATTCTTTTGAAAAATGGTTGAAATCCCTCAAACGTCACGATGAAGTGGACAGCTCAATCCAAAATGGTCGCTACATTTCCAAAAAGTACTTATGGGCCCAAAATGGACAACGTGTACACAAGTTACGCTCAATTCTTCTTACGTCGACTCTCCAAGCGTTCCAAATATGCAAGTGCTCATTCATTCGAAAAAATGGCTGAAATCCCTCAAACGTCACGATGAAGCAGAGAGCTCAATCCAAAACGGTCGCTACATTTCTAAAAAGTACTTATGGGCCCAAAACGGACACCGTGTGCAAAAGTTACGCTCAATTCTTCGTACGCAGACTATCCAAGCGTTCCAAATATAAAAGTGCTCATTCTTTCGAAAAATGGTTGAAATCCCTCGAACGTCACGATGAAGTGGTGAGTTCAATCCCAAACGGTCGCTACATTTTCAAAAAGTACTTATGAGCCCAAAACGGACACTATGTGCAAAAGTTAAGCTCAATTCTTCGTATGCCGACTATCCAAGCTTTACAGAAATGCAAGTGCTCATTCTTTCGAAAAATGGCTAAAATCCCTCAAATGTCACGACGAAGCGGAGAGCTCAATCCAAAATCGTCGCTACATTTCAAAAAAGTACTTATGGGCCCAAAATGGACAACGTGTGCAAAAGTTACGCTCAATTCTTCGTACGCCGACTATCGAAGCGTTCCAAATAAAAAAGTGCTCATTCTTTCGAAAAATGGCTAAAATCCCTCAAATGTCACGACGAAGCGGAGAGCTCAATCCAAAATGGTCGCTACATTTCCAAAAAGTACTTATGGGCCCAAAACGGACACCGTGTGCGAAATTTACGCTCAATTCTTCGTACGCCGACTATCCAAGCGTTCCAAATAAAAAAGTGCTCATTCTTTCAAAAAAAGGCCGAAATTCCTCGAACGTCACGATGAAGCGGTGAGTAAATCCCAAACGGTAAAAAGTACTTATGGGCCCAAAATGGACGTC
>NW_019260785.1:0-1034 GCF_002742605.1 Olea europaea var. sylvestris | reverse complement strand
TGGTGTTTGTGTTATCTAGTTCATCGATTTCTCTAATGCGTAAGGTTGTTATTAAATTAAATCTTAGCGCTTGTCTAGGGTTGTTCAATAAGTACGGTTAATTAGAACGCTTGTTTTTTGACTAACCACGATTAAGGAGAAATAGGAAATTATTTCTAACGATGAAACTTAAAAATGTGAATTGATAATTATATGTGGGTCAATAACTAGTTGTAAATCTCCAACGGTGGAAGTTGACTTATATCAAGGTTTGATCTATTGATTTCATTTAATTCATTAATTTGCATTACCATTAGTTGTTTTCTTAAAGTTGATTGCATTATAACCAAAACCCCCAGTTCTCGTTAATGAGCATAGAAAGTAGACTAAACACTCTTTGTGAGATCAACTCTTACTTCCACTATTGCATTAATTTTGAGGTGCACGGGTTTAATTTGGGATGGCTATGACAGCACTTTCCAGATTTTGGTGCCATTGTCGGGGAGTGATTTAGTTTAATTTTGTGCTTTTTCTTTGTTTATTTCATTAAAAAATAATATTTTGTTATTTTTCATTATTTTAATTTCTTGGATTGTTTATGCCCGTATCTTGATTTTCTGATCAAAATGATTTACAATACGATTCGAAAAAATAAAGAGAACTTTGTGCAAGTTAAGGAATAGCACCTGACAGAATTTCGAGGAATACAATTCCATTCATAATCCCCGTTTGCAGCTTCATATTTAAATCAACAACCCCTTTACATAACTTTTCCTACCTTAGATGCTACCATTACTTTTGAATTGAAATCTGGACTAATACATCTGTTGTCTATCTTTCTTGGTCTTGCAAGTGAAGATTCCCATAAACATTTAAAGGAATTCCATGTAGTATGCATGAATATGGAATCTACAAGAGTAACTGAAGAGCAAATCAAATTGAAAGCCTTTCTATTCTCTTTGAAGGATTTGGCTAAGAACTTGCTCTACTACCTACAATCTGAAAGTGTCACAACATGGGAAGAGATGAAGAGGATGTTCTTAGAAAAATATTTT
>NW_019260784.1:0-26062 GCF_002742605.1 Olea europaea var. sylvestris | reverse complement strand
AAGAATGAGTACTTGCATATTTCGAACGCTTGGATTGTCGACGTACAAAGAATTGAGCGCAACTTTTGCACCCGGTGTCCGTTCTAGGACCATATGTACTTTTTGGAAATGTAACGACCGTTTTGGATTGAACTCACAACTTTGTCGTCAGGTATGAGGGATTTCGACCATTATTCGAAAGAATGAGAACTTGCATATTTGGAACCCTTGGATTGTCGGCGTATGAAGAATTGAGCGTAACTTTTGCACCCGGTGTCCGTTTTGGGCCCATAAGTCCTTTTTGGAAATGTAGCGACCATTTTGGATTGAACTCACTACTTCGTCGTGACGTACGAGGGATTTTGGCCATTTTTTGAAAGAATGAGCACTTGCATATTTGGAACGTTTGGATTGTCGGCGTACGAAGAATTGAGCGTAACGTTTGCACGTGGTGTCCGTTTTGGGCCCGTAAGTACTTTTTGGAAATGTAGCGACCGTTTTAGATTGAACTCACCACTTCATCATGACGTAAGAGGGATTTCAGCCATTTTTCAAAAGAGTGAACACTTGCATATTTGGAACGCTTGGATTGTCGGCGTACGAAGCATTGAGCGTAACTTTTGCACCCGATGTCCGTTTTGGGCCCATAAGTCCTTATCGGAAATGTAGCGACCATTTTAGATTGAACTCACCACTTCGTCGTGACGTATGAGGGGTTTCAGCCATTTTTCGAAAGAATGAGTACTTGCATATTTCGAACGCTTGGATTGTCGACGTACAAAGAATTGAGCGCAACTTTTGCACCCGGTGTCCGTTTTGGGACCATAAGTACTTTTTGGAAATGTAGCGACCGTTTTGGATTGAACTCACAACTTCGTCGTCAGGTATGAGGGATTTCGGCCATTATTCGAAAGAATGAGCACTTGCATATTTGGAACCCTTGGATTGTCGGCGTACGAAGAATTGAGCGTAACTTTTGCACCCGGTGTCCGTTTCAGGCCGGTAAGTCCTTTTTGGAAATCTAGCGGCCATTTTGGATTGAACTCACAACTTCTTCGTGACGTACGAGGGATTTCGGGCGTTTTTCAAAAGATTGAGCACTTGCATATTTGGAACACTTGGATTGTCGACGTGCGAAGAATTGGGTGCAACTTTTGCACCCGGTGTCCGTTTTGGGATCATAAGTACTTTTTGGAAATGTAGCGACCGTTTTGGATTGAACTCACCACTTCGTCGTGACATATGAGGGATTTCGGCCATTTTTCGAAAGAATGAGCACATGCATATTTGGAATGCTTGGATTGTCAGCGTACGAAGAATTCAGCATAACTTTTGCACACGGTGTCCGTTCTGGGACCATATGTACTTTTTTTAAATTTAGCGACCGTTTTGGATTGAACTCACTACTTTGTCATGACGTACGAGGGATTTCGGCCATTTTTTGAAAGATTGAGCACTTGCATATTTGGAACGCTTGGATTGTCGGCGTAAAAAGAATTGAACGTAACTTTTGCACCCAGTGACCGTTTTGGGCCCGTAAGTCCTTTTTGGAAATGTAGCAACTATTTACGATTTAACTCACAACTTCGTCGTGACGTTTGAGGGATTTCGGCCATTTTTAGAAAGAATCAGCGCTTGCATATTTGGAACGCATGGATTGTCGGCGTACGAAGAATTGAGCGTAACTTTTGCGCACGGTGTCCGTTTTGGGACCATAAGTACTTTTTGGAAATGTAGCGACCGTTTTGGATTGAACTCACCACTTCGTCGTGATGTATGAGGGATTTCGGCCATTTTTTGAAGGAATTAGCACTTGCATATTTGGAACGCTTGGATTGTCGGCGTGCCATGAATTGAACGTAACTTTTGCACCCAGTGACCGTTTTGGGCCCGTAAATCCTTTTGGGAAATGTAGCAACCGTTTAGGATTTAACTCACAACTTCGTCGTGACGTATGAAGGATTCTGGCCATTTTTCAAAAGAGTGAGCACTTGCATATTTGAATCGCTTGGATTGCCGGCATATGAAGAATTGAGCGAAACTTTTGCACACGGTGTCCGTTTTGGGACCATAAGTACTTTTTGGAAATGTAGCGACCGTTTTGGATTGAACTCACTACTTCGTCATGACGTACGAGGGATTTCGGCCATTTTTTGAAAGAATGAGCACTTGCATATTTGGAACGCTTGGATTGTCGGCGTACAAAGAATTGAACGTAACTTTTGCACCCAGTGACCGTTTTGGGCCCGTAAATCCTTTTGGGAAATGTAGCAACCGTTTAGGATTTAACTCACAACTTCGTCGTGACGTATGAGGGATTCTGGCCATTTTTCAAAAGAGTGAGCACTTGCATATTTGAATCGCTTGGATTGCCGGCATACGAAGAATTGAGCGAAACTTTTGCACACGGTGTCCGTTTTGGGACCATAAGTACTTTTTGAAAATGTAGCGACCGTTTTGAACTGAACTCACTACTTCGTCGTGACGTACGAGGGATTTCGGCCTTTTTTTGAAAGAATGAGCACTTACATATTTGGAAAGCTTGGATTGTCGGCGTACAAAGAATTGAACGTAATCTTTGCACCCAGTGACCGTTTTGGGCCCGTAAGTCTTTTTTTGGAAATGTAGCAACCATTTAGGATTTAACTCACAACTTCGTCATCACGTATGAGGGATTTCGACCATTTTTCGAAGGAGTGAGCACTTGCATATTTGGAACGCTTGGATTGCCGGCGTACGAAAAATTGGGAGCAACTTTTGCACACGGTGTCCGTTTTGGGACCATAAGTACTTTTTGGAAATGTAGCGACCGTTTTGGGTTGAACTCACAACTTCGTCCTCACGTACGAGGGATTTCGGTCATTTTTCGAAAGAATTAGCACTTGCATATTTGGAACGCTTGGATTGTCGACGTACGAAGAATTGGGCGCAACTTTTGCACCCGGTGTCCGTTTTGGGACCATAAGTACTTTTTGGAAATGTAGCGACCGTTTTGGATTGAACTCACTACTTCGTCGTGACGTACGAGGGATTTCGGCCATTTTTTGAAAGAATGAGCACTTGCATATTTGGAACGCTTGGATTGTCGGCGTACAAAGAATTGAACGTAACTTTTGCACCCAGTGACCGTTTTGGGCCCATAAATCCTTTTTGGAAGTGTAGCAACCGTTTAGGATTTAACTCACAACTTCGTCGTGACGTATGAGGGATTCCGGCCATTTTTCGAAAGAGTGAGCACTTGCATATTTGGAACGCTTGGATTGCCGGCGTACGAAGAATTGAGCGAAACTTTTGCACACGGTGTCCGTTTTGGGGCCATAAGTAATTTTTGGAAATGTACCGACCGTTTTGAACTGAACTCACTACTTCGTAGTGACGTACGAGGGATTTCGGCCATTTTTTGAAAGAATGAGCACTTGCAAATTTGGAACGCTTGGATTGTCGGCGTACAAAGAATTGAACGTAACCTTTGCACCCAGTGACCATTTTGGGCCCGTAAGTCCTTTTTGGAAATGTAGCAACCTTTTAGGATTTAACTCACAACTTCGTCGTCACGTATGAGGGATTTCGACCATTTTTCGAAGGAGTGAGCACTTGCATATTTGGAACGCTTGGATTGTCGACGTACGAAGAATTGGGCGCAACTTTTGCACCCGGTGTCCGTTTTGGAACCATAAGTACTTTTTGGAAATGTAGCGACCGTTTTGGATTGAACTCACTACTTCGTCGTGACGTACGAGGGATTTCGGCCATTTTTTGAAAGAATGAGTACTTGCATATTTGGAACGCTTGGATTGTCGGCGTACAAAGAATTGAACGTAACTTTTGCACCCAGTGACCGTTTTGGGCCCGTAAGTCCTTTATGGAAATGTAGCAACCGTTTAGGATTTAACTCACAACTTCGTCGTGACGTATGAGAGATTTCGGCCATTTTTCGAAAGAGTGAGCACTAGCATATTTGGAACGCTTGGATTGCCGGCGTACGAAGAATTGAGCGAAACTTTTGCACACGGTATCCGTTTTGGGGCCATAAGTACTTTTTGGAAATGTACCGACCGTTTTGGGTTGAACTCACAACTTCGTCGTGATGTACGAGGGATTTCGGTCATTTTTCGAAAGAATTAGCACTTGTATATTTGGAACGCTTGGATTGTCGACGTACGAAGAATTGGGCGCAACTTTTGCACCCGGTGTCCGTTTTGGGGCCATAAGTACTTTTTGGAAATGTACCGACCGTTTTGGGTTGAACTCACAACTTCGTCGTGACGTACGAGGGATTTTAGTCATTTTTCGATAGAATTAGCACTTGTATATTTGGAACGCTTGGATTGTCGACGTACGAAGAATTGGGCGCAACTTTTGCACCCGGTGTCCGTTTTGGGACCATAAGTACTTTTTGGAAATGTAGCGACCGTTTTGGATTGAACTCACTACTTCGTCGTGACGTACGAGGGATTTCGGCCATTTTTCGAAAGAATGAGCGTTTGTATATTTAGAACGCTTGGATTGTCGGCGTACAAAGAATTGAACGTAACTTTTGCACCCAGTGACCATTTTGGGCCCGTAAGTCCTTTTTGGAAATGTAGCGACCGTTTTGGATTGAACTCACAACTTCGTCGTGACGTATGAGGGATTTCGGCCATTTTTCGAAAGAGTGAGCACTTGCATATTTGGAACGCTTGAATTGTCGACGTACGAAGAATTGAGCGAAACTTTTGCACACGGTGTCCGTTTTGGGACCATAAGTACTTTTTGAAAATGTAGCAACCATTTTGGATTGAACTCACAACTTCGTCATGACGTATGAGGGATTTGGGCCATTTTTCGAAAGAGTGTACACTTGCATATTTTGAACGCTTGGATTGCCGACGTACGAAGAATTGAGCGCAACTTTTGCACCCGGGGTCCGTTTTGGGACCATAAGTACTTTTTAGAAATGTAGAGACCGTTTTGGATTGAACTTACCACTTCGTCGTGACGTATGAGGGGTTTCGGCCATTTTTCAAAAGAATGAGCGCTTGGATATTTGGGACGCTTGGATTGTCGGCGTACAAAGAATTGAGCGTAACTTTTGCACCTGGTGTCCGTTTTTGAAACATAAGTACTTTTTGGAAATGTAGCGACCGTTTTGGATTGAACTCACCACTTCGTCGTGACGTATGAGGGATTTCGGCCATTTTTCGAAAGAGTGAGCACTTGCATATTTTGAACGCTTGGATTGCCGACATACGAAGAATTGAGCGTAACGTTTGCACTCGGTGTCCGTTTTGGGACCATAAGTACTTTTTGGAAATGTAGCGACCGTTTTGGATTGAACTCACAACTTCGTCGTGACGTATGAGGGATTTCGGCCATTTTTCGAAAGAGTGAGCACTTGCATATTTTGAACGCTTGGATTGCCGACATACGAAGAATTGAGCGTAACGTTTGCACTCGGTGTCCGTTTTGGGACCATAAGTACTTTTTGGAAATGTAGCGACCGTTTTGGATTGAACTCACCACTTCGTCGTGACGTATGAGGGATTTCGGCTATTTTTCGAATGAATGAGCACTTGCATATTTGGAACGCTTGGATTGTCGGCGTACGAAGAATTGAGCGTAATTTTTGCACCCAGTGTCCATTTTTGGCCCGTAAGTCCTTTTCGGAAATGTAGCGACCGTTTTGGATTGAACTCACCACGTCGTAATGACGTACGAGGGATTTCAGCCATTTTTGAAAGAATGAGCACTTGCATATTTGGAACGCTTGGGTTGTCGACGTACAAAGAATTGTGCGCAACTTTTGAACCCGATGTCCGTTTTGAGACCGTAAGTCCTTTTCGGAAATGTAGCGACCGTTTTGGATTGAACTCACCACTTCGTCGTGACGTATGAGGGATTACAGCCATTTTAAGAAAGAGTGAGCACTTGCATATTTCGAACGCTAGGATTGCCGGCGTACGAAGAATTGAGCACAACTTTTGCACTCGGTGTCCGTTTTGGGACCATAAGTACTTTTTGGAATTGTAGCGACCGTTTTGGATTGAACTCACCACTTCGTCGTGACATATGAGGGATTTCAGCCATTTTTCGAAAGTGTGAGCACTTGCATATTTGGAACGGTTGGATTGTCGACGTACGAAGAATTGAGCGCAACTTTTGCACCCGGTGTCCGTTTTGGGACCATAAGTACTTTTTGAAAATGTAGCAACCATTTTGGATTGAACTCACAACTTCGTCATGACGTATGAGGGATTTGGGCCATTTTTCGAAAGAGTGTGCACTTGCATATTTTGAACGCTTGGATTGCCGACGTACGAAGAATTGAGCGCAACTTTTGCACCCGGGGTCCGTTTTGGGACCATAAGTACTTTTTAGAAATGTAGCGACCGTTTTGGATTGAACTTACCACTTCGTCGTGACGTATGAGGGGTTTCGGCCATTTTTCAAAAGAATGAGCGCTTGGATATTTGGGACGCTTGGATTGTGGGCGTACAAAGAATTGAGCGTAACTTTTGCACCTGGTGTCCGTTTTTGAAACATAAGTACTTTTTGGAAATGTAGCGACCGTTTTGGATTGAACTCACCACTTCATCGTGACGTATGAGGAATTTCGGTAATTTTTTGAAAGATTGAGCCCTTGCATATTTGGAACGCTTGGATTGTCGATGTACGAAGATTTGAGCGCAACTTTTGCACCCGGTGACCATTTTGGGACCATAAGTACTTTTTGGAAATGTAGCGACCGTTTTGGATTGAACTCACCACTTCATCGTGACGTACGAGGGATTTCAGCCTTTTTTCGAAAGTCTGAGCACTTGCATATTTAGAACGCTTGGATTGTCAACGTACGAAGAATTGAGCTCAACTTTTGCACTCGGTGTCCGTTTTGGGACCATAAGTACTTTTTGGAAATGTAGCGACCGTTTTGGAATGAACTCACCACTTCGTCGTGACGCACATGGGATTTCAGCAATTTTTTGAAAGACTGAGCACTTGCATATTTGGAACGCTTGGATTGTCGACATACGAAGAATTGTGCGTAACTTTTGCACCCGGTGTCCTTTTTGGACCATAAGTACTTTTTGAAAATGTAGCGACCATTTTGGATTGAACTCACCACTTCGTCGTGACGTATGAGGGATTTCTGCCATTTTTTGAAAGCGTTAGCACTTGCATATTTTGAACGCTTGGATTGTCGACGTACGAAGAATTGAGCACAACTTTTGCACCCGGTGTCCGTGTTTGGACCATAAGTACTTTTTGGAAATGTAGCGACCATTTTGGATTGAACTCACCACTTCGTCGTGACGTATGAGGGATTTCGGCCATTTTTTGAAAGCGTAAGTACTTGCATATTTGGAACGCTTGGATTGTCGACGTACGAAGAATTGAGCGCAACTTTTGCACCCGGTGTCCGTTTTTGGACCATAAGTACTTTTTGGAAATGTAGTAATCGTTTTGGATTGAACTCACCACTTCGTCGTGACGTATGAGGGATTTCGGCCGTTTTTTGAAAGAATGAGCACTTGGATATTTGGGACGCTTGGATTGCCGACGTACGAAGAATTGAGCGTAACTTTTGCACACGGTGTCCGTTTTAGGACCATAAGTTCTTTTTGGAAATGTAGCGACCGTTTTGGATTGAACTCACCACTTCGTCATGACGTACGAGGGATTTCGGCCATTTTTCGAATGAATGAGCACTTTCATATTTGGAATGCTTCGATTGTCGACGTACGAAGAATTGAGCGTAACTTTTGCACCCGGTGTCCGTTTTGGGACCGTAAGTACTTTTTGGAAATGTAGCGACCGTTTTGGATGGAACTCACCACTTCGTCGTGACGCACGAGGGATTTCAGCAATTTTTTGAAAGACTGAGACTTGCATATTTGGAACACTTGGATTGTCGACGTACGAAGAATTGTGCATAACTTTTGCACCCAGTGTCCGTTTTTGGACCATAAGTACTTTTTGAAAATGTAGCGACCGTTTTGGATTGAACTCACCACTTCGTCGTGACGTATGACGGATTTCAGCCATTTTTTGAAAGCGTGAGCACTTGCATATTTGGAACGCTTGGATTGTCGACGTACGAAGAATTGAGTGCAACTTTTGTACACGGTGTCCGTTTTTGGACCATAAGTACTTTTTGGAAATGTAGCGACCGTTTTGGATTGAACTCACCACTTCATCGTGACGTACGAGGGATTTTGGCCATATTTCGAAAGACTGAGCGCTTTCATATTTGAAATGCTTGGATTGTCGACGTACGAAGAATTGAGCGTAACTTTTGCACTCGGTGTCCGTTTTTGGACCATAAGTACTTTTTGGAAATGTAGCGATAGTTTTGGATTGAACTCACCACTTCGTCGTGACGTATGAGGGATTTCGGCCATTTTTTAAAAGAATGAGCACTTGGATATTTGGGACGCTTGGATTGCCGGCGTACGAAGAATTGAGCGTAACTTTTGCACATGGTGTCCGTTTTAGGACCATAAGTTCTTTTTGGAAATGTAGCGACCGTTTTGGATTGAACTCACCACTTCGTCATAACGTACGAGGGATTTTGGCCATTTTTCGAAGGAATGAGCACTTGCATATTTGGAACGCTTGGATTGTAGACGTACGAAGAATTGAGCACAACTTTTGCACTCTGTGTCCATTTTGGGGCCATAAGTACTTTTTCGAATTGTAGCGACCATTTTGGATTGAACTCACCACTTCGTCGTGACGTATGAGGGATTTCAGCCATTTTTTGAAAGCGTGAGCACTTACATATTTGGAACGCTTGGATTTTCGACGTACGAAGAATTGAGCGTAACTTTTGCACTCGGTGTCCGTTTTTGGACCATAAGTACTTTTTGGAAATGTAGCGACCGTTTTGGATTGAACTCACCACTTCGTCGTGACGTATGAGGGATTTAGGCCATTTTTCGAAAGAATGAGCCCTTGGATATTTGGAACGCTTGGATTGTTGGCGTACGAAGAATTGAGCGTAACTTTTGCCCCGGGTGTCCATTTTTGGACCATAAGTACTTTTTGGATATGTAGCGACCGTTTTGGATTGAACTCACCACTTCGTCGTGACGTAAGAGGGATTTTGCCCATTTTTCGAAAGAATGAGCCGTTGCATATTTGGAACGCTTGGATTGTCGACGTACGAAGGGTTGAGCGTAACTTTTGCACTCGGTGTCCGTTTTGGGACCATAAGTACTTTTTGGAAATGTAGTGACCGTTTTGGATTGAATTCACCACTTCGTCATGACGTACGAGGGATTTCAGCCATTTTTCGAAAGTGTGAGCACTTTCATATTTGGAAAGCTTGGATTGTCGACGTACGAAGAATTGTGCATAACTTTTGCACCCGGTGTCAGTTTTTGGACCATAAGTACTTTTTGAAAATGTAGCGACCGTTTTGGATTGAACTCACCACTTCGTCGTGACGTATGGCGGATTTCAGCCATTTTTTGAAAGCGTGAGCACTTGCATATTTGGAACGCTTGGATTGTTGACGTACGAAGAATTGAGCGCAACTTTTGTACCCGGTGTCCATTTTTTGACCATAAGTACTTTTTGGAAATGTAGCGATCGTTTTGGATTGAACTCACCACTTCATCGTGACGTATGAGGGATTTTGGCCATATTTCGACAGACTGAGCACTTTCATATTTGGAATGCTTGGATTGTCGACGTACGAAGAATTGAGCGTAACTTTTACACTCGGTGTCCGTTTTTGGACCATAAGTACTTTTTGGAAATGTAGCTTTCATTTTGGAATGAACTCACCACTTCGTCGTGACGTATGAGGGATTTTGGCCGTTTTTTGAAAGAATGAGCACTTGGATATTTGGGACGCTTGGATTGCCGGCGTACGAAGAATTGAGCGTAACTTTTGCACACGGTGTCCGTTTTAGGACCATAAGTTCTTTTTGGAAATGTAGCGACCGTTTTGGATTGAACTCACCACTTCGTCATGACGTACGAGGGATTTTGGCCATTTTTCGAAAGTGTGAGCACTTGCATATTTGGAACGCTTGGATTGTCGACGTACGAAGAATTGAGCGCAACTTTTGCACCCGGTCTCCATTTTGGGACCATAAGTACTTTTTGGAAATGTAGCGACCGTTTTGGATTGAACTCACCACTTCGTCATGATGTACGAGGGATTTCGGCCATTTTTCGAAAGAATGAGCACTTACATATTTGGAACGCTTGGATTGTCGACGTACGAAGAATTGAGCGCAACTTTTGCACCCGGTCTCCATTTTGGGACCATAAGTACTTTTTGGAAATGTAGCGACCGTTTTGGATTGAACTCACCACTTCGTCGTGACGTATGAGGGATTTCAGCCATTTTTTGAAAGCGTGAGCACTTGCATATTTGGAATGCTTGGATTGTCGACGTACGAAGAATTGAGTGCAACTTTTGCACCCGGTGTCCATTTTTGGACCATAAGTACTTTTCGGAAATGTAGCGATCATTTTGGATTGAACTCACCACTTCGTCGTGACGTATGAGTGATTTTGGCCTTTTTTCAAAAGAATGAGCACTTGGATATTTGGGACGCTTGGATTGCCGGCGTACGAAGAATTGAGCGTAACTTTTGCGCACGGTGTCCGTTTTAGGACCATAAGTACTTTTTGGAAATGTAGCGACCGTTTTGGATTGAACTCACCACTTCGTCGTGATGTACGAGGGATTTCAGCCATTTTTCGAAAGAATGAGCACTTGCATATTTGGAACGCTTGGATTGTCGACGTACGAAATATTGAGCACAACTTTTGCACCCAGTGTCCGTTTCGGGACCATAAGTACTTTTTGGAATTGTAGCGACCATTTTGGATTGAACTCAACACTTCGTCATGACGTATGAGGGATTTCAGCCATTTTTTGAAAGCGTGAGCACTTACATATTTGGAACGCTTGGATTTTTGACGTACGAAGAATTGAGCGCAACTTTTGCACTCGGTGTCCGTTTTTGGACCATAAGTACTTTTTGGAAATGTAGCGACCGTTTTGGATTGAACTCACCACTTCGTCTTGACGTATGAGGGATTTCGGCCATTTTTCGAAAGAATGAGCCCTTGGATATTTGGGACGCTTGGATTGCCGGCGTACGAAGAATTGAGCGTAACTTTTGCACACGGTGTCCGTTTTAGGACCATAAGTTCTTTTTGGAAATGTAGCGACCGTTTTGGATTGAACTCACCACTTCGTCATGATGTACGAGGGATTTTGGCCATTTTCCGAATGAATGAGCACTTTCATATTTGGAATGCTTCGATTGTCGACGTACGAAGAATTGAGCATAACTTTTGCACCCGGTGTCCGTTTTGGGACCGTAAGTACTTTTTGGAAATGTAGCGACCGTTTTGGATTGAACTCACCACTTCGTCGTGACGCACGAGGGATTTCAGCAATTTTTTGAAAGACTGAGACTTGCATATTTGGAACACTTGGATTGTCGACGTACGAAGAATTGTGCATAACTTTTGCACCCGGTGTCCGTTTTTGGACCATAAGTACTTTTTGAAAATGTAGCGACCGTTTTGGATTGAACTCACCACTTCGTTGTGACGTATGATGGATTTCAGCCATTTTTTGAAAGCGTGAGCACTTGCATATTTGGAACGCTTGGATTGTCGACGTACGAAGAATTGAGCGCAACTTTTGTACCCGGTGTCCGTTTTTGGACCATAAGTACTTTTTGGAAATGTAGCGACCGTTTTGGATTGAACTCACCACTTCATCATGACGTACGAGGGATTTTGGCCATATTTCGAAAGACTGAGCGCTTTCATATTTGGAATGCTTGGATTGTCGACGTACGAAGAATTGAGCGTAACTTTTGCACTCGGTGTCCGTTTTTGGACCATAAGTACTTTTTGGAAATGTAGCGACAGTTTTGCGTTGAACTCACAACTTCGTCGTGATGTATGAGGGATTTCGACCATTTTTCGAAAGAATGAGCACTTGCATATTTGGAACGCTTGGATAGTCGGCGTACGAAGAATTTAGCCTAACTTTTGCACACGATATCCGTTTTGGGCCCATAAGTTCTTTTCGGAAATGTAGCGACCGTTTTGGATTGAACTCACCACTTCGTCATAACGTACGAGGGATTTTGGCCATTTTTCGAAAGAATGAGCACTTGCATATTTGGAACGCTTGGATTGTAGACGTACGAAGAATTGAGCACAACTTTTGCACCCTGTGTCCGTTTTGGGACCATAAGTACTTTTTCGAATTGTAGCGACCATTTTGGATTGAACTCACCACTTCGTCGTGACGTATGAGGGATTTCAGCCATTTTTTGAAAGCGTGAGCACTTACATATTTGGAACGCTTGGATTTTCGACGTACGAAGAATTGAGCGTAACTTTTGCACTCGGTGTCCGTTTTGGGACCATAAGTACTTTTTGGAAATGTAGCGACCGTTTTGGATTGAACTCACCACTTCGTCGTGACGTATGAGGCATTTCGGCCATTTTTCGAAAGAATGAGCCCTTGGATATTTGGAACGCTTGGATTGTTGACGTACGAAGAATTGAGCGTAACTTTTGCCCCGGGTGTCCATTTTTGGACCATAAGTACTTTTTGGATATGTAGCGATCGTTTTGGATTGAACTCACCACTTCGTCGTGACGTAAGAGGGATTTTGCCCATTTTTTGAAAGAATGAGCCCTTGCATATTTGGAACGCTTGGATTGTCGACGTACGAAGAGTTGAGCGCAACTTTTGCACTCGGTGTCCGTTTTGGGACCATAAGTACTTTTTGGAAATGTAGCGACCATTTTGGATTGAATTCACCACTTCGTCATGACGTACGAGGGATTTCAGCCATTTTTCGAAAGTGTGAGCACTTTCATATTTGGAAAGCTTGGATTGTCGACGTACGAAGAATTGTGCATAACTTTTGCACCCGGTGTCCGTTTTTGGACCATAAGTACTTTTTGAAAATGTAGCGACCGTTTTGGATTGAACTCACCACTTCGTCGTGACGTATGACGGATTTCAGCCATTTTTTGGAAGCGTGAGCACTTGCATATTTGGAACGCTTGGATTGTTGACGTACGAAGAATTGAGCGCAACTTTTGTACCCGGTGTCCATTTTTTGACCATAAGTACTTTTTGGAAATGTAGCGACCGTTTTGGATTGAACTCACCACTTCATCGTGACGTATGAGGGATTTTGGCCATATTTCGAAAGACTGAGCACTTTCATATTTGGAATGCTTGGATTGTCGACGTACGAAGAATTGAGCGTAACTTTTGCACTCGGTGTCCGTTTTTGGACCATAAGTACTTTTTGGAAATGTAGCTTTCATTTTGGATTGAACTCACCACTTCGTCGTGACGTATGAGGAATTTCGGCCGTTTTTTGAAAGAATGAGCACTTGGATATTTGGGACGCTTGGATTGCCGGCGTACGAAGAATTGAGCGTAACTTTTGCACACGGTGTCCGTTTTAGGACCATAAGTTCTTTTTGGAAATGTAGCGACCGTTTTGGATTGAACTCACCACTTCGTCATGACGTACGAGGGATTTTGGCCATTTTTCGAAAGTGTGAGCACTTGCATATTTGGAACGCTTGGATTGTCGACGTACGAAGAATTGAGCGCAACTTTTGCACCCGGTCTCCGTTTTGGGACCATAAGTACTTTTTGGAAATGTAGCGACCGTTTTGGATTGAACTCACCACTTCGTCATGATGTACGAGGGATTTCGGCCGTTTTTTGAAAGAATGAGCACTTGCATGTTTGGAACGCTTGGATTGTCAGCATACGAAGAATTGAGCGTAACTTTTGCACACTGTGTCCGTTTTGGGCCCATAAGTATTTTTTGGAAATGTAGCGACCGTTTTGGATTGAACTCACCACTTCGTCGTGACGTATGAGGGATTTCAGCCATTTTTTGAAAGCGTGAGCACTTGCATATTTGGAATGCTTGGATTGTGGACGTACGAAGAATTGAGTGCAACTTTTGCACCCGGTGTCCGTTTTTGGACCATAAGTACTTTTCGGAAATGTAGCGATCATTTTGGATTGAACTCACCACTTCGTCGTGACGTATGAGTGATTTCGGCCTTTTTTCAAAAGAATGAGCACTTGGATATTTGGGACGCTTGGATTGCCGGCGTACGAAGAATTGAGCGTAACTTTTGCGCACGGTGTCCGTTTTAGGACCATAAGTACTTTTTGGAAATGTAGCGACCGTTTTGGATTGAACTCCCCACTTCGTCGTGACGTATGAGTGATTTCGGCCTTTTTTCAAAAGAATGAGCACTTGGATATTTGGAACGCTTGGATTGTCGGCGTACGAAGAATTGAGCGCAACTTTTGCACTCGGTGTTCGTTTTTGGACCATAAGTTCTTTTTGGAAATGTAGCGACCGGTTTGGATTGAACTCACCACTTCGTCGTGACGTATGAGGGATTTGGGCCATTTTTCGAAAGAATGACCACTTGCATATTTGGAACGCTTGGATTGTCGGCGTACGAAGAATTGAGCGCAACTTTTGCACTCGGTGTTCGTTTTTGGACCATAAGTTCTTTTTGGAAATGTAGCGACCGTTTTGGATTGAACTCACCACTTCGTCGTGACGTATGAGGGATTTAAGCCATTTTTTGAAAGCGTGAGCACTTGCATATTTGGAACGCTTGGATTGTCGACGTACGAAGAATTGAATGCAACTTTTACACCCGGTGTCCATTTTTGGACCATAAGTACGTTTTAGAAATGTGGCGACCGTTTCGGATTGAACTCACTACTTCGTCGTGACGTATGAGGGATTTCGGCCATTTTTAGAAAGAATGAGCACTTGGATATTTGGGACGCTTGGATTTTCGGCGTATGAAGAATTGAGCGTAACTTTTGCACACGGTGTCCGTTTTAGGACCATAAGTAATTTTTGAAAATGTAGCGACCCTTTTGGATTGAACTCACCACTTCGTCGTGATGTAAAAGGGATTTCGGCCATTTTTCAAAAGAATGAGCACTTGCATATTTGGAACGCTTGGATTGTTGACGTACGAAGAATTGAGCGCAACTTTTGCACCCGGTGTTCGTTTTTGGACCATAAGTACTTTTTGGAATTGTAGCGACCATTTTGGATTGAACTCACCACTTCATCGTAAGGTATGAGGGATTTTTGCCATTTTTCGAAAGCGTGAGCACTTGCATATTTGGAACGCTTGGATGGTCGACATACGAAGAATTGAGCGCAACTTTTGAACCCGGTGTTTGTTTTGGGACCATAATTACCTTTTGGAAATGTAGCGACCGTTTTGGATTGAACTCACCACTTCATCGTGATGTACGAGGGATTTAAGCCATTTTTTGAAAGTTTGAGCACTTGCATATTTGGAACGCTTGGATTGTCGACGTACGAAGAATTGAGCGTAACTTTTGCACCCGGTGTTCGTTTTGGGGCCATAAGCACTTTTTGGAAATGTAGCGACCGTTTTGGATTGACCTCACAACTTCGTCGTGACGTATGAGAGATTTCGGCCATTTTTCAAAAGGGTGAGCACTTGCATATTTCGAACGCATGGATTGCCGACGTACGAAGAATTGAGCGTAACTTTTGCACACGGTGTCCGTTTTGGGCCCGTAAGTCCATTTTGGAAATATAGCGACCGTTGTGGATTGAACTCGCCACATCGTCGTGACGTACGAGGGATTTCAGCCATTTTTCGAAAAAATGAGTACTTGCATATTTGGAACACTTGGATTGTCGACTCACGAAGAATTGAGCACAACTTTGGCACCCGGTGTCAGTTTTGGGACCACAAGTACTTTTTGGAAATGTTGCGGCCGTTTTGGATTGAACTCACCACTTCGTCGTGACGTATAAGGGATTTCGGCTATTTTTCAAAAGAATGAGCACTTGCATATTTCGAACGCTTGGATTGTCGACGTACGAAGAATTGAGCGCAACTTTTGCACCCGTTGTCTGTTTTGGGACCATAAGTACTTTTGGGAAATGTAGCGACCGTTTTGGCTTGAACTCACCACTTCGTCATGACGTACGAGGGATGTCAGCCATTTTTCAAAAAAATGAGTACTTGCATATTTGGAACGCTTGGTTTGTCGACCGACGAAGAATTGAGCACAACTTTTGCACCCGGTGTCCGTTTTGGGACCATAAGTACTTTTTGGAATTGTAGCGACTGTTTTGGATTGAACTCACCACTTCGTCGTGACGTGTGATTGATTTCGGCCATTTTTAGAAAGAATGAGCACTTGGATACTTGGGATGCTTGGATTTTCGGCGTACGAAGAATTGAGCGTAACTTTTGCACACGGTGTCCGTTTCAGGACCATAAGTAATTTTTGGAAATGTAGCGACCGTTTTGGATTGAACTCACCACTTCGTCGTGACGTACGAGGGATTTCAGCCATTTTTTGAAAGTGTGAGCACTTGCATATTTGGAATGCTTGGATTGTCGACGTACGAAAAATTGAGCGCAACTTTTGCACCCGATGTTCGTTTTGGGGTCATAAGTACGTTTTGGAAATGTAGCGACCGTTTTGGATTGACTTCACAACTTCGTCGTGACGTATGAGAGATTTCGGCCATTTTTCAATAGGGTGAGCACTTGCATATTTCGAACGCTTGTATTGCCGACGTACGAAGAATTGAGCGTAACTTTTGCACACGATGTCCGTTTTGGGCCCGTAAGTCCTTTTTGGAAATGTAGCGACCGTTTTGGATTGAACTCGCCACATCGTCGTGACGTACGAGGGATTTTGGCCATTTTTTGAAAGAATGAGCACTTGCATATTTGGAAAGCTTGGATTGTCGACTCACGAAGAATTGAGCACAACTTTTGCACCCGGTGTCCGTTTTGGGACCATAAGTACTTTTTGAAAATGTAGCGACCGTTTTGGATTGAACTCACCACTTCGTCGTGACGTATAAGGGATTTCGGCCATTTTTCAAAAGAATTAGTACTTGCATATTTGGAACGCTTGGATAGTCGACCGACGAAGAATTGAGCACAACTTTTGCACCCGGTGTCCGTTTTGGGACCATAAGTACTTTTTGGAATTGTAGCGACCGTTTTGGATTGACCTCACAACTTCGTCGTGACGTATGAGAGATTTCGGCCATTTTTCAAAAGGGTGAGCACTTGCATATTTCGAACGCTTGGATTGCCGACGTACGAAGAATTGAGCGTAACTTTTGCACACGGTGTTCGTTTTGGGGCCATAAGCACTTTTTGGAAATGTAGCGACCGTTTTGGATTGACCTCACAACTTCATCGTGACGTATGAGAGATTTCGGCCATTTTTCGAAAGAATGAGCCCTTACATATTTGGAACGCTTGGATTGTCGACGTACGAAGAGTTGAGCGCAACTTTTACACTCGGTGTCTATTTTGGGCCCATAAGTACTTTTTGGAAATGTAGCGACCGTTTTGGATTGAACTCACCACTTCGTCGTGACGTACGAGGGATTTGATCCATTTTTCGAAAGTGTGAGCACTTTCATATTTGGAACGCTTGGATTGTCAACGTACGAAGAATTGAGCGCAACTTTTGCACCCGGTGTCCGTTTTGGGACCATAAGTACTTTTTGGAAATGTTGCGACCGTTTTGGATTGAACTCACCACTTCATAGTGACGTACGAGGGATTTCGGCCATTTTTGGAAAGACTGAGCACTCGCATATTTGGAACGCTTGGATTGTCGACGTACGAAGAATTGAGCGTAACTTTTGCATCCGGTGTCCGTTTTTGGACCATAAGTACTTTTTGGAAATGAAGCGACCGTTTTGGAATGAACTCACCACTTCGTTGTGACGTATGAGGGATTTCAGCCATTTTTCGAAAGCGTGAGCACTTGCATATTTGGAACGCTTGGATTGTCGACGTACGAAGGATTGAGCGCAACTTTTGCACCCGGTGTCCGTTTCTGGACCATAAGTACTTTTTGGAAATGTAGCGATCGTTTTGGATTGAACTCACCACTTCGTCGTTACGTATGAGGGATTTCGGCCATTTTTCGAAAGAATGAGCACTTGGATATTTGGGACGCTTGGATTGCCGGCGTACGAAGAATTGAGCGTAACTTTTGCACACGGTGTCCGTTTTAGGAGCATAAGTACTTTTTGGAAATGGAGCGACCGTTTTGGATTTTACTCACCACTTCATCATGACGTACGAGGGATTTCAGCCATTTTTCGAAAGAATGAGCACTTGCATATTTGGAACGCTTGGATTGTCGACGTACGAAGAATTGAGCACAACTTTTGCACCCGGTGTCCGTTTTGGGACTATAAGTACTTTTCGGAATTGTAGCGACCGTTTTGGATTGAACTCACCACTTCGTCGTGACGTATGAGGGATTTCAGCCATTTTTCGAAAGCGTGAGCACTTGCATATTTGGAACGCTTGGATTGTCGATGTACGAATAATTGAACGCAACTTTTGCACCCGATGTCCATTTTTGGACCATAAGTACTTTTTGGAAATGTGGCGACCGTTTCGGATTGAACTCACCACTTCGTCGTGACGTATGAGGGATTTGTGCCATTTTTAGAAAGAATGAGCACTTGGATATTTGGGACGCTTGGATTTTCGGCGTACGAAGAATTGAGCGTAACTTTTGCACACGGTGTCCATTTTAGGACCATAAGTAATTTTTGGAAATGTAGTGACCGTTTTGGATTGAACTCACCACTTCGTCGTGACGTACGAGGGATTTCGGCCATTTTTCGAAAGAATGAGAACTTGGATATTTGGGACGCTTGTATTGCAGGCGTACGAAGAATTGAGCATAACTTTTGCACACGATGTCCGTTTTAGGACCATAAGTACTTTTTGGAAATGTAGCGACCGTTTTGGATTGAACTCACCACTTCGTCGTGATGTACAAGGGATTTCGGTGATTTTTCGAAAGAATGACCACTTGCGTATTTGGAACGCTTGGATTGTCGACGTACGAAGAAATGAGCACAACTTTTGCACCCGGTGTCCATTTTGGGAACATAAGTACTTTTTGGAATTGTAGCGACCATTTTGGATTGAACTCACCACTTAGTCGTGACGTATGAGGGATTTCAGCCATTTTTCGAAAGCGTGAGCACTTGCATATTTGGAACGCTTGGATTGTCGACGTACGAAGAATTGAGCGCAACTTTTGCACTCGGTGTTCGTTTTTGGACCATAAGTACTTTTTGGAATTGTAGCGACCGTTTAGGATTGAACTCACCACTTCGTCATGACGTATGAGGGATTTTTGCCATTTTTCGAAAGCGTGAGCACTTGCATATTTGGAAAACGCTTAGATTGTCGACGTACGAAGAATTGAGCGCAACTTTTGCACCTGGTCTTCGTTTTGGGACCATAAGTACTTTTTGGAAATGTAGCGACCGTTTTGGATTGAACTCGCCACTTCATCGTGATGTACGAGGGATTTCAGCCATTTTTCGAAAGTGTGAGCACTCGCATGTTTGGAACGCTTGGATTGTCGACTTACGAAGAATTGAGCGCAACTTTTGCAACCGGTGTTCATTTTGGGGCCATAAGTACTTTTTGGAAATGTAGTGACCGTCTTGGATTGACCTCACAACTTCATCGTGACGTATGAGGGATTTCGGCCATTTTTCAAAAGAGTGGGCACTTGTATATTTCGAACACTTGGATTGCCGACGTACGAAGAATTGAGCGTAACTTTTGCACACGGTGTCCGTTTTGGGACCATAAGTACTTTTTGAAATTGTAGCGACCATTTTGGATTGAACTCACCACTTCGTCGTGACGTATGGGGGATTTCAGCCATTTTTCGAAAGCGTGAGCACTTGTATATTTTGAACGCTTGGATTGTCGACGTACGAAGAATTGAACGTAACTTTTGCACCCGGTGTCCATTTTTGGACCATAAGTACTTTTTGGAAATGTAGCGACCGTTTTGGATTGAACTCACCACTTCGTCGTGACGTATGAGGGATTTCGGCCATTTTTAGAAAGAATGAGCACTTGGATATTTGGGACGCTTGGATTTTCGGCGTACGAAGAATTGAGCGTAACTTTTGCACACGGTGTCCGTTTTAGGACCATAAGTAATTTTTGGAAATGTAGCGACCGTTTTAGATTGAACTCACCACTTCGTCGTGACGTACGAGGGATTTCGGCCTTTTTTCGAAAGAATGAGCACTTGGATATTTGGGACGCTTGTATTGCAGGCGTACGAAGAATTGAGCGTAACTTTTGCACACGATGTCCGTTTTAGGACCATAAGTACTTTTTGGAAATGTAGCGACCGTTTTGGATTGAACTCACCACTTCGTCATGATGTACAAGGGATTTCGGCCATTTTTTGAAAGAATGACCACTTGCGTATTTGGAACGCTTGGATTGTTGACCTACGAAGAATTGAGCACAACTTTTGCACCCGGTGTCCGTTTTGGGACCATAATTACTTTTTGGAATTGTAGCGACCGTTTTGGATTGAACTCACCACTTCGTAGTGACGTATGAGGGATTTTAGCCATTTTTCGAAAGCGTGAGCACTTGCATATTTTGAATGCTTGGATTGTCGACGTACGAAGAATTGAGCCCAACTTTTGACCCGGTGTTCGTTTTTGGACCATAAGTACGTTTTGGAATTGTAGCGACCGTTTTGGATTGAACTCACCACTTCGTCGTGATGTATGAGGGATTTTTGCCATTTTTTGAAAGCGTGAGCACCTGCATATTTGGAATGCTTGGATTGTCGACGTACGAAAAATTGGGCGCAACTTTTGCACCTGGTGTTCGTTTTGGGACCATAAGTACTTTTTGGAAATGTAGCGACTGTTTTGGATTGAACTCACCACTTCATCGTGACGTACGAGGGATTTCAGCCATTTTTCGAAAGTGTGAGCACTTGCATATTTGGAACGCTTGGATTGTTGACGTATGAAGAATTGAGCGTAACTTTTGCACCCGGTGTTCGTTTTGGGGCCATAAGTACTTTTTGGAAATGTAGCGACCATTTTGGATTGACCTCACAACTTCGTCGTGACGTATGAGGAATTTCGGCCATTTTTCAAAAGCGTGAGCACTTGCATATTTCGAACGCTTGGATTGCCGACGTACGAAAAATTGAGCGTAACTTTTGCACACGGTGTCCGTTTTGGGCCCGTAAGTCCTTTTTAGAAATGTAGCGACCGTTTTGGATTGAACTCGCCACATCATCGTGACGTACGAGGGATTTCGGCCATTTTTCGGAAGAATGAGCACTTGCATATTTGGAACGCTTGGATTGTCGACTCACGAAGAATTGAGCACAACTTTTGCACCCGGTGTCCGTTTTGGGACCATAGGTACTTTTTGGAAATGTAGCGACCGTTTTGGATTGAACTCACCACTTCGTCGTGATGTATAAGGGATTTTGGCCATTTTTCAAAAGAATGAGCACTTGCATATTTCGAACGCTTGGATTGTCGACGTATGAAGAATTGAGCGCAACTTTTGCACCCGTTGTTTGTTTTGGGACCATAAGTACTTTTGGGAAATGTAGCGACCGTTTTGGCTTGAACTCACCACTTCGTCATGACGTACGAGGAAAGAATGAGCACTTGCATATTTGGAACGCTTGGATTGTCGACCGACGAAGAATTGAGCACAACTTTTGAACCCGGTGTCCGTTTTGGGACCATAAGTACTTTTTGGAATTGTAGCGACTGTTTTGGATTGAACTCACCACTTCGCCGTGACGTGTGAGGGATTTCAGCCATTTTTCGAAAGCGTGAGCACTTACATATTTGGAACGCTTGGGTTTTCGACGTACGAAGAATTGAGCGCAACTTTTGCACTCGGTGTCCGTTTTTGGACCATAAGTACTTTTTGGAAATGTAGCGACCGTTTTGGATTGAACTCACCACTTCGTCGTGACTTATGAGGGATTTCGGCCATTTTTCGAAAGAGTGAGCACTTGTATATTTGGAACGCTTGGATTGTCGACGTACGAAGAATTTAGCGTAACTCTTGCACACGGTGTCCGTTTTGGGACCATAAGAACTTTTCGGAAATGTAGCGACCGTTTTGGATCGTACTCACAACTTTGTCGTGACGTACAAGTGATTTCGGCCATTTTTCGAAAGAATGACCACTTGCATATTTGGAACGCTTGGATTGTCGACGTACGAAGAATTGAGCGCAACTTTTGTACTCGGTGTCCGTTTTTGAACCATAAGTACTTTTTGGAAATGTAGCGACCGTTTTGGATTGAACTCACCACTTCGTCGTGACTTATGAGGGATTTCGGCCATTTTTCGAAGGTGTGAGCACTTGCATATTTGGAACGCTTGAATTGTCGACGTACGAAGAATTGAACGCAACTTTTGCACCCGGTGACCGTTTTTGGACCATAAGTACTTTTTGGAAATGTAGCGACCGTTTTGGATTGAACTCACCACTTCATCGTGACGTATGAGGGATTTCGGCCATTTTTCGATAGAATGAGCCCTTGGATATTTGGAACGCTTGGATTGTCGGCGTACGAAGAATTGAGCGTAACTTTTGCCCCCGGTGTCCGTTTTTGGACGATAAGTACTTTTTGGAAATGTAGCGACCGTTTTGGATTAAACTCACCACTTCGTCGTGACGTAAGAGAGATTTCGGCCATTTTTCGAAAGAATGAGCCCTTGCATATTTGGAACGCTTGGATTGTCGACGTACGAAGAGTTGAGCGCAACTTTTACACTCGGTGTCCGTTTTGGGACAATAAGTACTTTTTGGAAATGTAGCGACCGTTTTGGATTGAACTCACCACTTCGTCGTGACGTACGAGGGATTTCAGCCATTTTTCGAAAGTGTGAGCACTTTCATATTTGGAACGCTTGGATTGTCAACGTACGAAGAATTGAGCACGACTTTTGCACCCGGTGTCCATTTTGGGACCATAAGTACTTTTTGGAAATGTAGCGACCGTTTTGGATTGAACTCACCACTTCGTCGTGATGTACGAATTTTGGCCATTTTTCAAAAGACTGAGCACTTGCATATTTGGAGCGCTTGGATTGTCGACGTACGAAGAATTGAGCGTAACTTCTGCACCCGGTGTCCGTTTTTGGACCATAAGTACTTTTTGGAAATGTAGCGACCGTTTTCCTTTGAACTCACCACTTCGTCGTGATGTACTAGGGATTTCGGCCATTTTTCGAAAGAATGACCACTTGCGTATTTGGAACGCTTGGATTGTCGACGTACGAAGAATTGAGCACAACTTTTGCACCCGGTGTCCGTTTTGGGACCATAAGTACTTTTTGAAATTGTAGCGACCGTTTTGGATTGAACTCACCACTTCCTCGTGACGTATGAGGGATTTCAGCCATTTTTCAAAAGCGTGAGTACTTGCTTCTTTGGAACGCTTGGATTGTTGACGTACGAAGAATTGAGCGCAAATTTTGCACCCGGTGTTCGTTTTTGGACCATAAGTACTTTTTGGAATTGTAGCGACCGTTTTGGATTGAACTCACCACTTCGTCGTGACATATGAGGGATTTTTGCCATTTTTCGAAAGCGTGAGGACTTGCATATTTGGAACGCTTGGATTGTCGACGTACGAAGAATTGAGCGCAACTTTTGCACCCGGTGTTCGTTTTGGGACCATAAGTACTTTTTGGAAATGTAGCGACTGTTTTGGATTGAACTCACCACTTCATCGTGATGTACGAGGGATTTCAGCCATTTTTCGAAAGTGTGAGCACTTGCATATTTGGAACGCTTGGTTGTCGATGTACGAAGAATTGAGCGCAACTTTGTCACTCGGTGTTCGTGTTGGGGCCATAAGTAGTTTTTGGAAATGTAGCGACCGTTTTGGATTGACCTCACAACTTTGTCGTGACGTATGAGGGATTTCGGCCATTTTTCAAAAGGGTGAACACTTGCATATTTCGAACGCTTTGATTGCCGCTGTATGAAGAATTGAGCGTAACTTTTGCACACGATGTCTGTTTTGGGCCCGTAAGTCCTTTTTGGAAATGTAGCGACCGTTTTGTATTGAACTCGCCACATCGTCGTGACGTACGAGGGATTTTGGCCATTTTTTGAAAGAATGAGCACTTGCATATTTGGAACGCTTGGATGGTCGACGTACGAAGCATTGAGCGCAACTTTTACACCCGTTGTCTGTTTTTGGACCATAAGTACTTTTGGGAAATGTAGCGACCGTTTTGGATTGAACTCACCACTTCGTCATGACGTACAAGGGATGTCGGCCATTTTTCAAAAGAATGAGCACTTGCATATGTGGAACGCTTGGATTGTCGACCTACGAAGAATTGAGCACAACTTTTGCACCCGGTGTCCGTTTTGGGACCACAAGTACATTTTGGAAATGTAGCGACCGTTTTGGATTGAACTCACCACTTCGTCGTGACATATGAGGGATTTTTGCCATTTTTCGAAAGCGTGAGCACTTGCATATTTGGAACGCTTGGATTGTCGACGTACGAAGAATTGAGCGTAACTTTTGCACCCGGTGTTCGTTTGGGGCCATAAGTACTTTTTGGAAATGTAGCGACCGTTTTGGATTGACCTCACAACTTCGTCATGACGTATGAGGGATTTCGGCCATTTTACAAAAGAGTGAGCACTTGCATATTTCGAACGCTTGGATTGCCGACGTACGAAGAATTGAGCGTAACTTTTGCACACGGTGTCTGTTTTGGGCCCGTAAGTCCTTTTTGGAAATGTAGCGACCGTTTTGTATTGAACTCGCCACATCGTCGTGACGTACGAGGGATTTTGGCCATTTTTTGAAAGAATGAGCACTTGCATATTTGGAACGCTTGGATGGTCGACGTACGAAGCATTGAGCGCAACTTTTACACCCGTTGTCTGTTTTTGGACCATAAGTACTTTTGGGAAATGTAGCGACCGTTTTGGATTGAACTCACCACTTCGTCATGACGTACAAGGGATGTCGGCCATTTTTCAAAAGAATGAGCACTTGCATATGTGAAACGCTTGGATTGTCGACCTACGAAGAATTGAGCACAACTTTTGCACCCGGTGTCCATTTTGGGACCATAAGTACTTTTTGGAATTGTAGCGACCGTTTTGAATTGAACTCACCACTTCATCATGACGTATGAGGGATTTCGGCCATTTTTCAAAAGAATGAGCCCTTGGATATTTGGAACGCTTGGATTGTCGGCGTACGAAGAATTGAGCGTAACTTCTTCCCCCGGTGTCCGTTTTTGGACGATAAGTACTTTTTGGAAATGTAGCGACCGTTTTGGATTGAACTCACCTCTTCGTCGTGACGTAAGAGGGATTTCGGCCATTTTTCAAAAGAATGAGCACTTGCATATGTGGAACGCTTGGATTGTCGACCTACGAAGAATTGAGCACAACTTTTGGACCCGGTGTCCGTTTTGGGACCATAAGTACTTTTTGGAATTGTAGCGACCGTTTTGGATTGAACTCACCACTTCATCATGACGTATGAGGGATTTTGGCCATTTTTCAAAAGAATGAGCCCTTGGATATTTGGAACGCTTGGATTGTCGGCGTACGAAGAATTGAGCATAACTTCTGCCCCCCGTGTCCATTTTTGGACGATAAGTACTTTTTGGAAATGTAGCGACCGTTTTGGATTGAACTCACCACTTCGTCGTGACGTAAGAGGGATTTCGGCCATTTTTCAAAAGAATGAGCCCTTGCATATTTGGAACGCTTGGATTGTCGATGTACGAAGAGTTGAGCGCAACTTTTACACTCGGTGTTCGTTTTGGGGCCATAAGTAATTTTTGGAAATGTAGCGACCGTTTTGGATTGAACTCACCACTTCGTCGTGACGTATGAGGGATTTCAGCCATTTTTCGAAAGTGAGAGCACTTTCATATTTGTAACGCTTGGATTGTCAACGTACGAAGAATTGAGCGCAACTTTTGCCCCCGGTGTCCGTTTTGGGACCATTAGTACTTTTTGGAAATGTAGCGACCGTTTTGGATTGACCTCACAACTTCGTCGTGACGTATGAGGGATTTCGGCAATTTTTCGAAAGAGTGAGCACTTGTACATTTCGAACGCTTGGATTGCCGACGTACGAAGAATTGAGCATAACTTTTGCACACGGTGTCCGTTTTGGGCCCGTAAGTCC